>NW_017306483.1:1205365-1259530 GCF_000935625.1 Nanorana parkeri
GGTAAACAACGCGATTTAACAGCCTTTGAACGTGGGATGATTGTTGGCGCTTGGAGCCATGGAGCGAGTATCAGCAAAACAGCAGAATTCGTTAAATGTTCAAGAGCAGCTGTTGTTAAAGTGTTTAAAGACTGGACTGTCAGCCGAAAATCTGGGTCTGAACGTGCGAATTGTGGCCGTCAGCGACTAGTCAATGTTAGGGCAGAACGGAGAGTGGCAAGACTGGTACAAGACAACAGAAGGGCAACAGTGGAGTGTCAGATTCCTCGCATCACCTTTCAACATCTCGTGGAGTCACCAGGCGGCCCAACGAAGTCATCTCATGGAGTTATCTCGTGGCCCAACGAAGTACTGATAATAATCTGGCCACTCAGTGTATAAGACTCTGGCCTCTGTGTGCCGCCCCAATGGGGCATAGAAGTTTATTTAGATAGATGTTGTGTATAGTGTGTTTTCCCTATCCATTTTTCTATGGACGTTTTATATAGTAAGTTCACATGCTGCCATCTAGTGGCCTTTCGTGATAACACACCTGTTTTTCTTGTATTCCTTTCCTCACATTTCCTCTGTATGTAAGCCCCTCCCTTCTTCCTGAGTGCAGTCCTTCCTGTGTCATGGCCACAGCTAACAGCCACATGTAATAAGGACACATGTACTCTGCACAGTACGCGAGGAAAGGCATCATTTTTTGACCGCACAATACTGAAACCATTCAATCTGCTGTTCCTATCATCTGCTGTAATCCTGATGTTAAGAATAAACACCTCTTTTGGATGAAACGGTATTGACGAGTTCAGCTATCTGACAAGGATTGTCCGCAGTGAGTATATCTGCTTATACAGGCCAGGCATAGAGGTCTCAGCAAGGGATATAGCGCTATCACAACAATCGGAGTCAGAATACGCTGTACACTTATTATCACTGCCGTGCAACAAAATATAATTTAAACTCTTCAGTAAATAGCCATAGATTTCGTAAGGAAAACAGTTGATCTTGTAAGGAAAATCCTCCAGGATCTGTGTGTTTATGGTGTAATGATCAGCCTTGAACCTTTAAGGTGCCCATACACCTTGCGATTATCGTACGATAATCGCGGAGGTCGTCGTTCGGTCCACGACTCTTCAATGGTGTCACCCGGGTGCGGTCCGCACCCCCAGCGCCCCCCTTGTGACGCCACTGTGGGCACCTTTACTGTCTGCTGGATGTTACTACTGCAGCCTAGCTCTCAGCTGTGCACACCGGCCCTCATTATTGAACTTTAAAGTGGGACCACAGCTTCAAGCTCTCACCTAATCACCTCATGCCCTGGATAGAAGTCTGTCTGCATCTGACTACTGTCAGTTTGTCCATTCCATGGATTTCCCTGTAGACTGTCTAGATGGCATTTGTACTCAGCTTGTCTGTGCTTATCTAGATCATTAGCCTGTTATCCGCAAGTCATTGCTTCCATTTACCAGTCTGTTCTCCCAGAATGTGACGTAGTACAAGCTGTGTTGATAAGTTTTTACATTCTGAGTAATTCAACATAAAGGGAACGTCTTTATTTTCTACCGTTGGGATAAAATAATAACATTTATAGAAATTAAGAGAGTCCGGTTATGTCATCTGTGAAAGTCATCTTACCAGTCACTCTACTATTGTGGAATCCTCTGCAGTGACAAGGAGACTACGGCATTTTATGAATGGCGTGTAAAATGCAGGTGCAGCGTGAACACTGCATTATACGTTGGAGAGCAGATAGCGCTATCCACTCTTTATTATAAATAGTTTCTTTTGTGCTAATCATTTAAAGCTGAAGTTTTCCGCATATCTAGCTATCATTCTAAGCTTTCATTTTTGTTTAAAAGCCCACTGTTTATAGAGGTCAATCAGTGCAGTGACTCAACCTTCATCAGACAGTTCATTTTGAAGTTTCAGTCAGTGAAAGGTTTCCACAAAGCAAGCAACTTCTGCTTACTGTCTCTATCTAATCCATAGTTCTCTGGGAATCCTTTGTTATATAACAAATGTTTAAGTGCAAATGTTTAATTTCACTATAATACAGCTTCTCAAACCTAGTATTGGTATACGACTGTTGAAAAGTTGAAATCAGTATTTTTTTTTTTTATATGGCAATTGTTTATAATGCACAGTGCCTTAAAAGAGATCTATGGAGTAAGTGTTTTTTCCCATACTTCTCTTAAGGGTCATGGGAGGACATATACTAGCTTCCTCCTGTGACCCAAAGCTTAGTATATCGCGAGCTACAGCTTGCGGTATACTGAGAGCGCCGCGGCCGAGACGGATCCCGACAATGCTGTCGAGATCCCCCCAGCTGCGTGAGTGACAGCGGGCTCTGCCTATCTAGAGGCAGAGCCAGCTGCACCCGCCCCCCTCCCCATCCATTCCTCTAGTCAGTGCTGGAGGATCGGAGCGCGGAGGGCGAGAATCCCTGCGGGGAGCGGTGACTGATCGTCACGGCTCTCTGGAGGGAGATGATCGAGAAGTGGTCGAGTGACGGTATGTATTCGCTAACTTCCCAATCTATTGAGCCGACGTGTGACAGTTTCAATGCCACAGGTCGGCTCGAACTATGAGAATGAGTGATTTTCACTCCCCTCATAGTTCTCCTTTAAGCACACTAAATGTTATTTAGTTAGGTACTGTTTACATCTATTTTAAGTGCACAAAAAACGTATTTTAAAATTTATCAGAGATATTTATGTAGTGCCGACAATTTACACAACACTTTACATCCTATTCATTCAGTCCCCGCCCTCCAGGAGCTTTCAATCTAAGGTCCCTACCTCACATGAGTGCATACTAAGGCCAATTTAGACAAGTCTTCCTGCCCTCAAGGTGCTTATTATCTAAGGTCACTACCCTAAATGCATGAAAACACATACGAAGGTCAATTTAGACAAAAGCCAATTAACCTACCAGCATGCTTTTGGAGTGTGGGAGGAAACCAGAATACCCGGAGGAAAGCCAAGCAAGCACAGGGAGAACATGCAAATTTCATGCAAGTAATGCCCTGGTTGGGATTTGAACTGATGACCCCAGTGTTACAAGGCAGGAGCAGGAGTGCTAACCACTACAATATGAATTGTCATAAGGGCAATAGGATAACAGACTTGACTGGATATTGTATCTCAGTGCAGAATATCTCACCTATTTATATTCTTAGTGTCCCTATCACATTCCAGACAGTCACAAGACTGGTGGAGCCATATGGAATGCAGAAGCAAATAAGTGTTTTCTAAATTTTCCAGGAAGCACAAGTCCTTCATAGTGTAAGTGATCTGCCTTGACATTCAAAACTTCCGCACTTCCCATAGCAGGAAACATGACTTCCTGTACAACATGAAATCACTCTAGAATTCTCTCGTAAGAATATTCAGATCACAAACACAAATATCACTTTGGCTTGAAACCATAAATATTTTACATATAATGGGCATTCAACTGTTACATTTGAAAAGAATATGTTCAATAGTAAAACTAAAACAACAAAGAAAATAAAAACCAAAGTAATAAACATACGGCATGTGTTATGTCGTGTGCATCAAGCCTTATGTGCAGAAACTTTTTCCCAGCTCCTGCAGAGTGTCTTATCGGGCTTGTGGTGGTGCTCACTTCCGAGCTTACCTTGGGTGTCACTCCTACGGCCACCACAACCAGCCACAAACTTAAAGGTACTTGATGGAAAAATACCTGTACGGCGTTTGGTCACATGGTGCCAAGACCTTTATTGGCGGCCCTTAAATCCTCCCTGTGTTGTGGCAGTCACTAACTTTTTATTATAAATGAGATTTTGTTACTGACAGCAACAAGATATGAATGGCTATGTTCCACCCTTGGCAGCCATGTTACCCCAGACCACATCCTAAGCTGGCTAATCAGAAATCCTTCCCTGTCAATACACCCAACAATCAAACACATCACTCATATGAGTTTCACTGTATATACATAAAGATGAAACCCTGGATGAAAGCCCTGATATACGCCCCATCTCTGATATCAGACACAGAGCGGGGACCAGATTGGCATATTGGCAGAAGTGTATATGAATAAGTGTCAATACAGGAAACAGGAAGAACAATGATTATCCAGGAAGAGAAACATGACCCCGGACACTTCTTGAGCTGGTACTTATTGGTTGCTTCCCAAAATCATTTGTCACTGTCATCATACAAGAGGTAGAGGCTATTTGTATTCCTCCACACCCTGTTCCTGAGGTTAAACACCAATACACATAGACTGTATGAAAAGAAAATTGACCCTAACTATGAAACATTTGAAGTGAACCTGATGTGGTTTGAGATATTTGTAAGGTGACCACGGCCCTGAAGGGCTTCACCTTGTGGTGACTAAATGTACCAGTGTTAATCTTCACATTGCTGTCTCTGTCACCGTGGATCTTCTTGGACTCCGAGTCCAGGTTATACATAGAGTATCAACTTCTATCTAAATTGATATTAAATGTTACAGACCTTAGATATGGTGGTTTCATTTGTTTTCTTTTTTTCAGGATTTGTACCCTTTTTTTTTTCTGGTGATCCTACCAATAACACTCTTCCTGTTCTAGGGTGACAGTGCTAAATTACTGTACTGTATCTATGGAGTAGTAGCAGGGGTGTCAAGGGGCTGGGTGTCACCCAGGGCCGAAATCTGGTGACACCCCGCCGTGACATAATCGAGCATGCACGTGACATCGCCACTCACGCGCGGTCATCGTGTTGACGCCTGCTGGCGGCCATCTTGGTGATGGACGCTGGCAGAGAGCGGAGGGGACATTTACCCGGCGGGATGAGGTATGCCGCCGGGTCCCCTCCTCTCTCCTGACACTGTCGGGCTCTCAGTCAATGAGCGAGTGCCCGACTTTTCAGAGGGGGTGACACCAAAAATCACTGCCAGTGATTTTGGTGTCACCCCTCCAATGGCGGACCGCAACCCCTGAACCCCCCTTGTGACGCCACTGAGTAGTAGAGTTGTCACCCAAAGAGAGGACAGGAAAACTGGTAAGAGCTGATAACCGACCCAGATTTGTTTTCCGTGGGTGACCCTTCTGGCACCAGGACAACAGAAAGTTTGTAATTGGAGAAAGAGAAAATCTCTCCAAATTAAAAGAAATCCTGTTAGACAGTTGTCACTGGAACAAAGGTCCCCATTGTAAGATTTTCCCTCTATTCCTGCTCTGGAGACAGCGACCTGCATGGCTACATTTTACCTTAGTTTCTGGGATACTAGTGGTGGGACAGCACAGCGTCATAGGTTGCTAGGATGAAGGTGGGTGCACCATAACGACCAATAATGCTGTGGGGCAGCCTGTGTCCTAGCAACCAATGAGGTTGTGCTACCAGCAGAGCATCATTGCTTGCTAAGATGGTGGCACACACCCTCTGCCCCTCTCTCGCCATTGGCTCCTGATGGAGAGGCTACCTGGTTGCCTCGGTAGCCGGGGAGTGGTCTCAATCCTCCACTGAGTATAAAAGCACAGTCAGAGCCCTGGCTCATTGCTGAGTTATTCTATCCCTATGGTGTGATCTCCCAGCTCCCTGTGCCTTGAACCTGTCTTTATTCCTGAACCTCTGCTTGGACTCTTGATTACCGACCCTTTGGCTTACCCTTCTGTTACTGAAACTAGCTGCCTGCCTCGACCCGGATTGGACCTGGTTATTCTTCTTGGATTTTCCCTGTGTACCACGACCTCGGACTTTGGCTTGCCGCCCCTGCCAAGGGGCTCCACTCACGGCCCAGCCGTACCCCCCTGACAGAGAAGGAGGTTTAGTAGGCAGAAGAACTGACCAAATCACTTGCTTGTTCAATGAACTATAACCAGCTTGGGTTCAGATCGAACTCATGGTTGACCCAAACTCAAAGCTCATCTCTATTAGAAATAACAAAAAAAATAGAAATCCATTTGGCAGAAATGGCCATCAATGCAAACTTACTTGCAGCTTCTTGTGATGTTGCAGTCAAAGCCGTCATATAAGCAAGGCTTGTTGTTGCACTGCTGGTCACAAACTCCATTTCGGAACTTTCTCTGGCACTCGACTTCGAGGCAGTCCTTCCAGGGCCCCTGTGGAGGAGAAAAGGTGGACCCCACAGACTCTTGACAATGGGGGCCTGTGTAATCACGATGGCAAACACACCGAGGAAGGCCTTCCATGTCTTGTATACACAGCCCACCGTTATGGCAGGTGTAGGTTTTGCAAGACAGTATGACCTCACTGCACGTGGGACCTGAAAAATCCTAAACCATGAAAAAGAGATATTAAATAACAATCCCAGTAAAAATTGTATTTTCTGTACATGAAGTACTGTGTGCTATTAACACCCAACAACCTGCAAAGTTACTATAAAAATTGAAACTCCAGTTTTCTGGGGCTACAATAATTTCCCTAGAAAGACATCTATGGCTGACCTGTGTCTGAACTCCATGTGCTGTCTGACTTGCTCCTGCTCATACTACACCATGTTAGCTGTAGATTTGAGAAAACTGAAGAACTGCCTTTGTATCAGTCACCCCCGCTCTTTGCCTTCCATTATTATATAACTCTGGATTTACAGAAAGTTACATCAATTATTACAGTACTCAGCTTCCACATACTCTATGTATTTTGTTGTTTGCCTGGAGTTCAGTTTTAAACTTTTTTTTACATTTTTTTGCATAGAATTGGGAAAGGTCAGACCCTCTGTCAAGTTTTTATTGCTCTTTTATTCAATAAAGCACAAACACCATGTCCTCTCCATAAATCATTGAATAATGTTCCTAATATCCACACTGTGTTGGCTTGGCCCAGCAACACATTTTTAAATATAAAGCGTCAAGAGGGGAGGCCTTAAGCAACACTGTTTTCATATAAATTAAATGTAACTATATATCAATTTTATACTAAAATTAAAGCAAAATAAAATTATAGTATCAAAAAAGTAAAAAAAAAGACAAACATTTAGAAAAAATATTAGTTTTTTTAATAATATTTTTATAAGATTATATTATGTATAATTATATTTTTAAAAGATTATATTATGTATAAGGATATTTTTACAAGATTATATTGTGTATAATGATATTATTTATAATTTTGTTTGCATTTTTTTAAAAATATTTTGATTTTTTTCCTATTTTAAAATTTTTGATATTCATAATTTTTTTTTCTTTCATTTAAATAATAAATTGATATATTATGTGTGGCTTAAGGTAGAAGTAAAGCTCCCCCCCAAAATATTGCTGAGGGGCAGGCTTTCTATGGCAGAAGAGACTGTATGTTCTGCCATAAAAGTTTCTTTGCACCCATCAGCATTTTTTTTCTGTGCACTGAGCCACGCATGCGCAGCACAGCGCACAGACCCGGTATGCTGATTTGAAGTAACTCCTTTGCGCATGTGCAGAAGTTACACCTTCGGGGCCCGGCCAATCCACTGGCTGAAGACTCAAAACCTGGAAGAAGACCGGGGAGCACAGAGGGAATTGCTTTGACAGGTAAGTCTGCCATAATGTGCCAATATACCATTGTGGATACCAACACATTATGGCTAAAGGCTCTTGGGGAGATTTTTTAAATGTTTTTAAAATTTCCTTTACTTCCGCTTTCAGACCTCTGCTATTTGTATTGCTCTATATACATGATATACATTATTTATACTCTATTCAAAACCAAAAAATTGGTTTGGCTATAGATACACCTAAAATATCATTATCATCTCTATTGGGCTTAATAGGCTGGTACACAGATGTGAGCTGGTGCTCCCTGTATGTCAGCACTGCATTCTACCCCGGTCTGAGTTCCCTCATCAGCACCAATCACAGAGCGCAGATTGTTCATAATACAAAAATAACTCACCGATTTCATATCATTACAGAGGATGAACGTCAATAATAACAAGTAGTGACAGTGATTATTCAGACTTATTATGAATAATTAGAGATAATTACCGGTGGGCAGCTGCAGGTGAATCCCTGTGTGGTGTTAACAGCCAGTGCACAGATTCCGCCATTAGCGCAAGAGTTATTATCGCAGTAATTAATGATGTGCTCACATCTCTGACCTGAGGAGAAGGCAGGGAACATTTACTGTATAAGAGGTATCACTGGCAAATACAGGAGATTAAATAGCAGCAGAATTAAAAGGAGAAGTAATTCAGAAAAGAGGTCAGGAAAAATCAAGAGGATAGGGAAAAAGAGAGAACAGAGTAGCGGGTTGGAGAGGAAAGAATTGGGGAAATGAAGAGAAGAGGAAAGGAGAGAGCATGTAAGGAAAGTAGAGAAGGGTGTAGGACAGGGAAGGAGAAAGGAGTGGAGAAACAGCAGAGGCGAGGAAAGGAGTGTAGAACATTAGAGTGGGTAGTAAAGAGAAGAAAGGCCCATGCTCTATACCTGTGTAATGTGGGTGGCACTGGCATTGAAAACTGTTGCTGAGCTGCACACAGGTATGTGTTCCTCGTGGGTCACAAGGGTTGAACAGACACTCATTGACATCCCCTTCACAGCGGTCTCCCACATACCCTAGCGGGCAAAGGCACGAGAATCCCCCAACTCCATCCATGCACGTGCCTCCATGGAAGCACCGAGCTTCGGCTGTGGCGCAGTCATCTATATTAATTTCACAGCGGGCTCCTAATGCAGTGAAAAGATAAATTATGATTTCCAGGTACATTTCCCCTCCACTTCTTACATCTTTTGTCCATAAAATGTGGGATTTAAGCTATCATGTGTCTTTTATATTTAGCAACATTTCTTTTGTGGGCGTTCTTTTAGAAACAATTACACTTGCATTGAGAGAGTTCAATCAACTGAACACAAACACCAATCAAATACAGAAAAAAATAATATAGTGTTTATAACACCTGTGCTGCTAAAAAAACCACTAAAAAAACCTAAAAGTTGGCCTCAAGAAATAAGAATAACTAAATATACAAACAGGTCTGCACTTTTCATGTATATGTTTGCATAAAAAGAACACTAAATAAAGTAAACTTCCCTAAATGTTTCACCCCCACCAAAAAAAATAAAACCCTTAGGAATAGCAGGTTTTATGGACCTCTAAGACCAGGGGTTTGGTTGCCAGTGCAAACTCTCTTAGTCATATTCTAACACCAGGGGCCATTTCTAGTCGCCAAATAAAGGAATGAAATCCACCAGACATAATGAACTAAACTTTACATCTTGGTTGGCTGACCCTTTAACTGGCCAATATGGCTGTTCTAACTGCCCTTACCTTGGGTTCCTGTTGGGCACACACAATGATAATTGCTTCCTTTGGGCACGCACACCCCATTGTGGTAACAAGGCTTGGACAGACATGGATCTTTCTCTTCACAGGTTGCCCCATGATATCCATGTAAGCACTGTGCAAAAAGATAAAGTGTTTTTTTTTTACCATGAGTATGGCAGATGAAATAGTTGAGTGTTGTATTAATCATTTGCTCATAACATCAAGGTTATAGTCTCCCACCTGGCAAGAGGGGGACCCAGAAATGTCCCGACAGCGACCACCATTCTTACAAGGGTTTGGGAGACATGGGTCAATCTTCTCCTGGCAATGAGTGCCAGAGTAGCCCTGGAAACAACGACATACATAGGATGCCCCTAAATCCACGCAATTTCCATGTCTGTTGCAAAGAGTTTCTGGATCCACACCTACAAAGGGACAGAAAAATAGAACCAGTTAAATAGAAGAACCGAAGACAGATAAAAGTGAACTAATTCAATACATTGTAAACACAAACGTTTCTGCCTTGATGGTGGCTAATATGTTACAATCTAATGCTGATACAGGTAGAAGGTGGAGAACAAAAACCTCATATGAAAAGATAAATGTGCTGCTACCCACAGAAACCAGTCAGGCTGAAGCTTTGATCTACTAAACTAGTGTTTGCAAAGTACGACTGGTCATCTTTCTTATTAGCTCCCTCTTTGCATAGAGCCCTGATCTGAACCCGACCTACTGAACATATTTAGGATGAATTGGATTGTGATTGTGAATCAGGTCTCATCCAACATCAGTACCTCTCCTCACAAATGCTTTTTTGGTCAGAATGGGCATAAATTCCCATAGACACACTCCAAATTCTTGTGTAAAGCCTTCTCAGAAGTTGAGGCTGTTATAGACACAAGAGAGGGCAACTCCATATTAATAGCTGTGGTTTTGGAATGGGATAGCCAACAAGTTCTTATAGGCGTTCAGGTATCCACAAACTTTCATAAAGGCCTTTTCTGAATAAAAAAATAGCAAGACATGCCAGTTAAATGTATATTTTTTATTCTAACCTACACAAGAAAAATAAAACCTGGCATTAGTGTGGCTGATACAGGAAGTTTAAACACTTTAATGATAGCAGTTGTTACCTCTGGAGGCTGTTGCCTTGCAGGTCAGGAGCGGGGTCTCACAGTGACTTCCAACCCATCCGAAGGCACATTGGCACCGATATCTTGTCCCTGTTTGAGAGCATATTCCTCCATTTTGACATGGTCTACGAGCACAGAAGTCTATGATGTCCTGTAGGGATTTTAAGAAGTAAAGCCATGGAGCTCAGTGGTTTTACTATAACAGACATTTACTTTATTATTCTACCTAGCACTAATATTTATTTTATTTTATTTATTACTGATATTTATATAGCGTGGACAATTTACGCAGCGCTTTACATAGGTGCACATTCACATCAGTCCCTGCCCTCAATTAGCTTACAATCTAAGGTCCCTATCTCACATACATACAGGGCCAACTTAGACAGGAGCCAATTAAGCTTCCAGCATGTCTTCGGAGTGTGGGAGGAAACCAGAGTACCCAGAGGAAACCCACTCAAGTGCAGGGAGAACATGCAAACTTCTTGCAGATAGTGACCTGGCCAGGATTTAAACCAGGGAGCCCCGGTGCTACAAGGCAGAAGTGCTAACCACTAGGCCACTGTGCTGCCCAATCTGCCTAAAATAAAAATAGTTGCAAACATAACAAAAGATTGCTTGGATCACATATGTTACATTGTATTGTACAACACTTTCAGTATTTCTGTAGCAGATGTTACAGAACTGTTTCTCTAACTCAACATCCAACCCTGTAAAGCACAGGCTTGAAAGCACTCATGGCAGAGTAGGTATCTACTCTGTCCCAATTCACTCAGATGTATATCCAGTATATTTTAAGAGAAAACCCATACATGCCCAAGGAGGACATACAAAATGAACACAGTAAGGGACTACAGAAAAAAAGAGCATCAAGAACCTCAGCACTACAAAGAAAGAGTGTTAGCAACTCAACAACCATTCTAAACAGAAGACGCCAAGACATTAATGTGATGATATAAATTCTCCTCACCTCACAGGCACCACCTGTGTACAATTCAGGACAGGAGCAGATGTACCCACCAGGAACGTCATGGCAGGTACCACCATTCTTGCAGGAATCCGGAGTACAGTAGGTCAGCTGGTCTTGGCACTGACTTCCTGTGAACCTATCTGGGCACACGCAGGAGTAGGAGGCAATACCATCCACACAGGTGCCACCATTTAGACATGAACTAAAAATGAGAAAAATGACAATTGATTACAGATTTATTGTTCTAGTTTTTACTTTCTATAATGCTGACACATTAAGTAAGGCTTTATGAAGACCTATTTAGAATAGCTTCTGTCTCAAAGAAGCTTACAGAGTTTCCCTCACAGTCACACAGACACTAAGGAGGAAGAGAGTGATTTTCCAAAATTAATTTTGCTATCAACAAAATTTTGCCAAATCAAAACTCTAAATTGTGCTCATCAAGCCAACTAGGAAAGATGTCATAGTGTTTAGGGTATTTGGGTTAATTGTTTGGTTTTCTTTGTATTTGTGTTTTTTCTTGTGTATTAGTTCTTTTTATTTTGCTTTTCTTTTTAACTATCTGCTACTGATGAGGCTAATAAATGCCTATTTTGGCAACAAGAACAGGTCCATGATCATTGAAAGGAGCTTCTGTAACTCAGGAGCCATTTAAAGCCCACTGCACCCTTAAATACCACCAAAAAGCCACCTTTGTTCAGCTTTCTAGACAAATCCAATGGATTTCGCCAAAATGATGAGTTTGCTTCATGGAAACCTCCTGGTTTTCACAAAAAGTTCAGGGAAATGTAAACACTTCATTTCACTTAGCTCAAAAGCACAGTATCACAGTATTGGACAAACAGTGAGAACCTTTGTCCCTTGTGGGACAAAAGACATACCGGTACACAACTTTTGCACTCTTTTATCATCTGTATTGCAAAAAAATTGCAAACATAAGGCTTAGGCCTCATGCACACAGTTCTCCTGTATTTAACACATGAGATCTTACAATAGATATTGAACAAACGTATATTTCCCATCTGTTTTATGTGTATATTATGCTTTGTTGACGTCTGTATAGGTCACCAGGGCTTTTCCAGTTTGATATTTCTTTCTAGCTCTTTTGGAAATAAAGAATATAATGACTGAATGAAGGTCAGGAAATCCCCATACTTCTTGGAGCTCACAAGGTGGATTAATAATCCGCTTGCTCTAGTGGTTTGCACTGGAATATGAGGACTCCATGGACAGGACTAGTCAGTCCTGGTGAGTCTTGTGGAAGGTTAATATCCCTAATCATTTATCTGACATTATGTGCTCATTGTCTAATAGATATTGGGCAACTTTCCTCATAAGGAGATTTCCACATTCAGGGTAGGAGTATAACACTGCTACATTTGATCCCCCAGCTGCATGTTGGTAAGGTTGATGTTGAACACAAATGATGAACAGATTTGAGGCTGCCAAGGCTCAGAACTGATTTGGGGGTGCACACCATTGCTCTAGATTGGCTTCATGACAGTGAATGGTGGACCACACCTGTGCAACGTGCGTCTACACAGCTGTTTGTTTGCTCTACTAGAGGTGCATGTGACAGGGTGACAACAGAGGAACACAACTGGGAGACAGTTGTCAAACCATCACAGGAATTGCCTGAACATGGACCTTCATGGCAGGATCACCAGATTGTATTTCAATAAGAAGTGCAGATTTAAAATGATTGGCAACAGCTTTTGAAATTCCATTATCATGCTACAGCTTATATGAGATTTTAGTGATTGGGTTAAACAAGACATCTATTTCTATGCCACCAGAGAACACACTAAAACACAGAAAAACCCCAACCCTATGTAATTCAGGGGTAAGGTTTCTCTCTTTAATTTCCATTGCTTCTAGCTGCCTGAGTCCTCTTACGTGTCGGTACAGTCCTGGATGTTCACCCCACAGTCCGTCCCCTCGTAGCCTCTGACACAGTCACAGGTATAGGAGTCGCCACGATTCTTGCATGATCCACCATTTTGACAGGGCGAACTTGCACAGCTGTCAACATGCTCCTCACACAGTCTTCCTGTATATGCAGAGGGACATATGCAGGTGAACGAGTCAAGCAGACTGAGGCACGTACCACCATTCTGGCAATCATCTAATAAGAGAATGAGAAAATAAAGTGTTAAGAACAATACCAGGCCTGATGTTTAAAAAATAGAAAATACATTTTTGTACTGCTTTTGTGTGGTCCATGCCAACCAATCAGATCAACTGTCATTTTTCAGCAGAGCTGAGACTGTTGTAGGCAGCATTTGACTGGTTGCCAGGGACCAACTTCTCACAAGGACTTCTTGGCAAACCACCTGGCAGGCAGTAATCTAATGCAGATTCACAGTGATGTCCGGTGTACCCCAAGGCACAGACACAGCTGTATGCTCCAGGGATGTTAACACAACTTGCCCCGTTCTTGCAGGGGTCATCTGAACATTCATCCACATCCTCTTCACAGTGTGGACCTGCAGGGAACAAGAGAACAAATCAAGGGCCTTAATAGGAGAAATAAGAATAAAGAGACACTATATAGGGTTTTAGGTCAGTTTTATTGAAGCATTTCATTTTTAAGATGTTGTTTTAAATATTTAAACCATTTATCTGCAATAATTGTTTTGCTAATAAACATTTAATACATGACAAAGGATTCCCAAAGCACTATGGATGTTTCCAGAGCAGATATTGCTTCCTTTCATGCACTGTCTCTGACTGAATCCCATGAGGAAGGGAGAGAGGAAGAGAAGTTACTGCTCTGACTCATTCGCCTGTGTGAGTAAATGTAAGCTTGAGCTATTGAGCTCTGTAAATAACAAGCTTTATTAGCAATGGGGCTAAGAAGAAACTGGAACATGTGGTAAAAAGGACCCGAAAGCTGCACCTGTTGGCTGAAAATAAGAATAGATATAGAGAACATAGCCTGCTACAGTTAGATTTATGCTTAAAGGGAGCAGTTAAACTATAACACAGCTAAATATCCCTTTATTTCCAGAAGTCTTTAATTGTGTTCATAGTGCTAATTGCTTCTTCCAGTTGCTGTTGGGCATGCTCCAGTAGTTTGTGTCAGAGGGATAAACATTAGAAATGAGCAAAATTAGGTTTTTTTCCATTTAATTAAAGTGTTTGGGAAAATTGTGAGGGTTTGGGAAAATTTCTCCATTGTGGTGAAGTGCATTGGAGTCAGCGGGAAAGGTGAAATTAAAGCAGCCTGCCGGGTGGGCTCTTGCCACATTGTGCGGAACATGTGAATGCTTCAATTTCATACTCGGGCCACACGTGCATTTTAAAAGGTTGTATAATGTTAAGTCCTTGCCATAGTGAAGAAAGAAAATACAAACAAACCCACTGTACATTAATTTAAAAAAAGCAGAATATGACTCACCTTGCCATCCTGCAGGGCAGAGGCATGAGGGGTCAGTGATGTTGGGGTTCTCAACGCAAGTGCCTCCGTTGAGGCAGGTCTCAGGATAACACAGCTGGATGGCAATTTCACAGTTTAACCCTACAGCAAAATAAAAGTGAGATTTCTGTACATACACTGATTAAAAAATAATACAGTTGTTAAAGTTTGTCCAAAGCCAAATCTTTTTTTGTTAGCTTTGGATAGAGTATGAATGGTTGGAACCTCTGCAAGGTATTTATTGTACTTTGTGCACCCGATGGCGAGATTCATCCTCCCTATCTGTCCTGGTGACCAGTGTTACCAAGACTGAAATTGAGGGAAAATACAATAATTACATTTTTTATCAGAACAGAAATAAAGAAGGAATTTTTCTAGATTGGCTTTGCTATCTGAGGTTCCACCAATGGAATTCATGGGTGGTATTTAGAAGCCAAGGGCCAGATATCTCCTTGGCAAGCATCCAAAATGAAATATCTGTTCTCAAGCTTTCTTAAACATTGTGTTATCATAAGCGGTTACAGGGCATCTCTACTGTGGAAAAATACGGAGGCCACCATTGCCGATCTATATCTAAAAACACAAGTTGTGTGGCTACAATACTTTCTGAGTCACTTGGTTACAAATAACACATAGATAACCACTAAAGTCAGAGCTCCTGAACTGCATACTTGTTCCAGGTCTGTGCCTCAGAAAGTACTAAAGCCACTGGATTATCATCCAGGAAGGAAGCAGAGGTCAGCAATGGCAGGCTTCCTATAAACCAGCCAAAGATAGCATAACTTAAGTCTCTCATGAAGCATTTATGATGACTCTAGATAGTCTAGGTCATCACTCAAAGAATGTATGTATTGGTAGACCAGCCTTTCTGAACTTTTTTACCACGGAGGAACCCTTGAAATAATTTTCAGGTCTTGAGGAACCTGCAGCTGGGGGGATATTTGAATGATTATTAAATCGTAGAAAGTTTTAAACTAAAATATTAATATTTAATTAAAGAGGGGTCAGTGTTTTTCCCCATAGTTCTCCTAAGGGTCACTGGAGGACATAAACTAGCGTCCTCCCGTGACCCAAAGCTCAGTATATCGCGAGCTATCGCGAGCGGTATACTGAGACCGCCGCAGCTGGGACGGATCCCGACATTATGGTCGAGACCCACACAGCTGCGTGATTGACAGCTGGCTCTGCCTATCTAGAGGCAGAGCCAGCTGTATCCGCCTCCTCCCCCGTATGTTCCGCCAGTCAGCGCTGGAGGATCGGAGGGGGGAATCCCCGCAGGGAGCCATGAGTGACAGTCACGGCTCTCTGCAGGGACATGATCGAGAAGTGAGCGAGCGACCGCATGTGTTCGCTCACTTCTGGATCGATTGAGCCGACGTGTGACATCTGTATTGTCACACGTCAGCTTGAACTATGAGGTTTAGTGAGGTTGAGTGAAAATCACTCACCACATAGTTCTCCTGTAAGTACAAATATAGAATGTGGTCTACCTAGAGTATTTGACACCCAGGGCGGATCATTTCCTAAAACCGGTTTCTGTACATGATACATTTATTTCCATGAATAATCTTGAAAATAATAGAAAAATAGTTTGATGAAAATAAATGCGGACAGTAAAAATGGTGGCACCCCTAACATATGGTCAGTGTAGAAATGACTCCTTATATTGGTAATCAGTGTACGATTTCCCCATGTATTGGTGGTCAGTGTAGGTAGAAAATCAATTTGCCACTGCTCACTGCTCAAGGAACTCCTAGCAACCTCAGGGGAACCCTAGGGCTTCATGAAAGCTTGGTTGAGAAAGGCTGCAGTAAGCTGTCATAAGGTTACCAGTCTGCTGATCTGACAATAAATAAATTATCATATTTGGTTACCTGTGTGTCCTGCTGGGCACGAGCAGTTATATCCACCCTGGTGAGGATGACATGTTCCCCCGTTCTCACAATAAACACTGGCACATTCATCAATAGGGGTTTCACAAGATGACCCTGTCCACCCTATGTCACAGACGCACTGAGAACTGCACGAGAAGAGAAACAGGACGGTATTGAGAACAGATTCCAGCTCATCATAATGGAGGAATTTCATTCTTTGGAAGCAAACCTCCAAATTAATTATTGTTCATCTGATATGCACAGTTTGGTTTATTCCAGGCAATCTCACTATTACCACCTCTAAAGTAAAACCCTAGCATACCTCCTATGTATAGTGGGTCCAGTAGATTATCTATACTGAAGGACAGTGAAAGCCAAACTTGGGCCCTCCAGCTGTGGTAAGACTACATCATGCCTGTTGTTGTCAGAGTCTTGCAATGTCTAATAGGACTTGTTGTTTCACCACAGCTAGTGGGCCGGAGTTTGGCTACCCTGCTATAGGGTAAAAAAAATAGTTCATGTTGACAGTTTACACCATAATACACAATATCCATATAATGATTGCATTAGATTTTCGGCGGTGAGTTTAGAAAAAATAATAATTAAAACAATTTTTTAATACTTTACATGTGTTAGGGGTTCACGTAGGGTCAAGGTTCACCAGTGGATACCTCTGGTAGGTTTATTGGGCAGTACAACACTATTTCTCTCTGTTCATTTATGCTGCAAACAGAAACAGAGCCACCAAAACAGGGCCACCATCACAAATTGTAGGGGCCCCTCATTATATGTCTTAGGTCTCTTACCCTGTTACATATTAGTGTATTATTTATCTATTTATTTTTTTGTTTTTAGATTACATATTTGCACGACAAAATCATTTTCCCTCATTGTTGGGCCTGTAGCCAGAAATAGAAATGTTAGTGGAAAAAGTTATGAAACAGCCCTGGTCCACATTGAATCCTTCATTTGATCTTATAACTTGCTGTTCCCACCTGTTGTTCTGTGTTTCATTGCTGCCATGAAGGCACGTTGTATTGGCAAAGGTGGTATTCTCCAAGGTACACAGGGGAAGGGCTGTTCCTGGAGGGCAGGAACACTGAAAACCATCATCCACATCTTGGCAGATGCCTCCATTCTGGCATGGCCTGGACCTGCACTGATCAATGTCTACTTCACAATGACTGCCTGAAAACAAAAATGTAATTAATTGAGAACAGAAGTATGACGAACTTTTCAAAGCGTGCTACTACCATATGGCAGCTCAGAAACACAGATTGGTCAAGGCCCGTCCACGATTGGGCTTGGATAGTGAAAAAAAAATGTGGAGTGATGTAACCAAAAATCAATCAGATCTCTGGTCATTGTTCTGATTTCAGTGTTGGAAAAACAGTGCTGGTAGTTCTTGGCAAGGGGCTTTCAGTGCCAAACCAAGTGAAAATTGAATCCATTGCTGTTACACTTGCTACCAGAGTAAGCACTTCCTGCGTGCAATCTGTTAACATTCCCTGGCACAATGTGGTATGCCAAGGACACATTATCTCTGCAGTTGCTGGCTCTCAAACCCTGCTGTGACAGTCAGGCTCCCCATTAACAATCAGGAACCAGTTTGGGTCATTTCACGGTCATAGTGATCACATGCAGGCTAGATTCTTTATTAACAAAAATGAAAGCCTTCAGTCTGCAGATAAACACTGCCACCTTCAGGCTGTAGTGATCATTTGCAGTGCCACAAATTTAATAGTGCAACTGACAGATACAATTACACTATTAACAATTATAGTAGATTTATTAGAAAATATGAAACATTATATACAGTATATATATGTAATAACATATGTAATTTATAAAGTCATATGTATACATTGCTATTTTTACAGATAGCGTTACCTGAATACCCGGGATCACAAAGACACATAAATGAATTCACCAGGTCAACACAATGTCCGTTAAGGCATGGGTCACTGCTACATTCATTAATATTCATGTCACATGTGGTACCTGCAGGAACAATGGAATGTAATACTGTAACAATTTTATAAAACAGAAAAAACAATGTATAATCTTATATCTTCTAAACCAAAGGCCACTTAGGCAGCTGACACATTGAGGCTGATTTATTAAAGGAGTCAAGAATCTTCACAAAATAAATTAAGAGAATATATACTTTAATTATTCTATAATATTATAAGCATATTCCTGTTTGTTAATTTCACCTGTATATAATTGGGTATTCAAAGTGAACACAGTTACAATTTACTGAGTGAAGAATCTTAACTTCTTTAATGAAGCAACCCTGTTGCCTTCTCAACAGAAAAGAAAATAATTACAGAGCCCATAAATTGCAGTTTAATTTTAAAGCCCCATCAAACCCTTGATTTAATTCAGCTGTATACATTCCAGGGGCATCAAAACAGAAGGTGTTCAATGTCTTTAGGTTTATTTTTTTTTTTAAACAGTCACAGCCTGAGTAGAAAAGCCTGCCCCCTACCCCCCCCCATATAGCTTTCTAATCAGCAAAGTTCACAATCCCTACTGACTGGAGAGCCCTCTCTCACCGACTCTGTCAGAGACATCACTGCTTCCTCTCAAACAGCAAGGGTCCCACTCTGCACCTGCTTGTGGAGGGAGAAAGGCTTTTCTACTCAGGCTGTGGCTGCTTCAGAATGAAAATTAACTGTAAGACATTGCACACGTTTTGTTTTGATGCACCTGAATGTATATAGTAGGGATGCACCAATACCGGTTTTTAGGTATCGAGTACCGATATTCTTTTTTTGGTACTCACCGATACCAGAAGTCACATTAAGGAAGCCAGGTGGCGTGTAATGAATCACCACCTGGCTTCCTGATTAGCAGGGAAGCCGGGCGACATGTAAAGACTTTGCCCCCCCGGCTTCCCGATTAGGAGGGAAGCCGTCTCCATGCTTCTTGTCACTAGGTGACGGGAAAGCATGGAGCCGGCATTCTGGCAAATCAAGAAGCCGGGCGCCATGTAATGACGCAGCGCCCCGCTTCCTGATTGGCCCGGGAAGCCGGCTCCATGCTCCTTCATCACCAGGTGACAAAGGAGATGAAGCCAGCTTCCCGGCAAATCAGAAAGCCAGGCGCCACATAATAAAACGAGGCATTACACGCTGCCCGGCTTCCTCATTGACCGGGAAGCCGGCTCCTTGCTCCCTCATCACAAGTGGGAAGGGAAGGCAGCTGGGCAGCGTGTGATGACTCGCTGCCCGGCTTCCTGATCCCAGAAGCTCAAGTATCGGGCTAGGGATCAGCGTATCTGGGCGAGTATGAGTACTCGCCCAAATACTCAGCATTGGTACCAATATTGATATTAGTATTGGTATCGTTGCATCCCTAGTATTTAGCCCATTTAAACTGACAGCTCAATTGGCCGTTAGATTAAACTTTATACTTGGGTGTAAATTAATGGTGAAGAAAGTGATGGGAAACTCAAAATTCTACAGATGTCACCAGAACAGGAGGTGCAGGGGAATCTTCCACTGAGGCTTCCTATTTTGGTGACAACTGCCAAAGAGGGGAAATCCCACTAACTTTGTTTCCGTTGGGTCTCCTGTACAAGAAGTGAAAGTGAAATCTTCCCCAATGGATAACAGACAGAAAATAAATGCTCTAAGCAAATCAAAAAAAGCCTATAATACACTTTAACATAGTCATCAGCAGGCCATTTCAGATTACCTGTGATCCCAGGCTCACACAAACACTGGAAGCCATTGTGTTGGTCCAGGCAGGTGGCGCCATTATGGCATGGTTGACTGTCACACTCGTTAATGTCTTCCTCACACAGCTGCCCTGTGAATCCACTCAAGCATTCACAGGTAAAGAAACCAAGGTGATCTATACAGAGGCCAGAGTGGTGGCACGGTGAACTGGCACATTCGTCAATGTCGGTTTCACATCTTGGGCCCTGAAAACCTGAGGAGGAAAGAAGTAAAAGATGACATTAATGAGAAGGTGGAACATAGCAGTAGTAACATAGAAACATAGTAGTAGGCAAGGTTAAATAAAGACACAGGACCATCCAGTTCAACCTATGTGCGTGTGTGTGTCTGTGTGTGTGTGTATACCTGTCTCTAATATCTCCCATTTCCTCGTATATTCAGTGACTTGAAAAAATCATCTAAGAGTCTCTTGAATTTATCTATGCTATCAGTGGACACCACTATGTATGGAAGGGAATTCTACATCTGTACTGCTCTCACAGTAAAATACCCCTTGTGTAGTGCATGTTAAACTGTCGTCCAACCTTATGTTGT
This sequence comes from Nanorana parkeri, assembly GCF_000935625.1. Classification (NCBI taxonomy): domain Eukaryota; kingdom Metazoa; phylum Chordata; class Amphibia; order Anura; family Dicroglossidae; genus Nanorana; species Nanorana parkeri. The sequence goes on from NW_017306483.1 coordinate 1,226,241, forward strand.
GTCCTCATGTCATCTTCAGAGTTCTTAGTCTAAACAGATTAGAACAGTCCATCATGAATCCTTGCTGGTTGTTACTTATTGTTATGCTGGTTGTTACTTATTATCATAAGTAACAACCAGCATGGATTCATGAAGGACCATTCTGATTAGACTAAGAACTCTGAAGATGACATGAGGACACAACATACATTTTTGAATATAGTCCCTTATAATACCCTACAATATTTGACATACTGCTGATGTTAAGCTGACTGGCCTATAGTTACCAGGTGTACTTCTTGTCCCTTTTTTTGAATGCCGGTACAATATTCCTTTTCCACTAATCAGCCGGTACCATTCCTGATGTTAAGTGTCCGTAAAGATTAGGAACAGTGGTCTGGTTATAACCTAGCTAAGTTCTTTGAGGACTCGTGGATGTAACTCATCTGGTTCTAGAAGTTTGTTTACATTTAGTTTTTCTAGACTCCATTTCACCCGGATCTCCGTCAGCCACTTGGATACCTTTAATCCATTGTTACCAGTGAAGCTCCTGCCACCTTTACTGGAGTGGCTACTAGAAATTTAGTATTGCTAGCACTGTAATCAGTCTAGCCGATTTATAGTCGGTTATTATCTGGTTAATTCCAGGTGTTCACCTATTGATTGTACCTCCCTGAGTGGGGTGTGACCCTGCTACAGAGTGGGGCAGCCAATAGGGGAATTTCAGAAGTGTCTTTGCCTCACCAGCCAATCACTGGGAGTTTCATGGTCAGTGGTGCATGCTGGCGGAGTGCAGAAATACTCAGGGATTGCCATGTGCTGGGGTTCAGTCCGCTGCCATGCTTGGCATGGGGGTGGCATGTACAAGGTTGGAGAACCTGACTAGGACTCAAGCCTGGAGGAGGCCAAGCATGGACCCAGGAGGGTTCTGGAACTATCTGGGGAGGAAAACCAGAAGAGCCTTATGACTAATGGAGGTACCAGGAGCTGTTATGGACCTCAGGAACAAGTCTGGTGTCTCACCCTATGGAAGATTTCAATGCTCTTCCCAATTCAGCTGTTGCTCTATTGCCCAGTGCCAGCCTGTTCTCTTATTATTTCTGCACTGGTGAATCTGAAGGGATTGGTGAGTCTGTTCTATTTTTTCTATGGATGTGTGAAACCCTATACCCTGTCTCTGTTTGATGTTCTGTAGTAAATCATTTAAAAAGGCACTTCAAGTGACTGGAGCCCAATTTTTTCGATCACATGTCTCTTCTCTGGCTAAGGAGAGTGAAATGTTGGTCCTCCCTACCCTTTAGGGTCCATCTCAGGCCTCTGGAGCTCAGGGGGGCGCTACACTAGAATTGCTATCTAGTTTATTGCAGGTGTACTGGTATACATAATTCACTTATTATGATGCATGGGGCTAAACTGAAGCTGATATCTACATCTACCAAATACCAACACTGGCCTTTGTGTTGAAGCAGTGGTCACATTCCCTGCTGCATCGGAGCTACAACTCTCCAATCAGCGAAGAGAATGAGATTTGCTAATCGGAGAGCTTTGGTGTGTTCCACCTCTGCAGAGAAACTACTGCTTCCACTCTGAGAATAAAATGAAAGTTCGTTTGGACTTTAAGAATGAATTGATGGAGTACTCACCAGGGGGACAGGAACAATGAAAATCATTTAACAGATCAGTGCAGTTTCCTCCGTTTACACAGGGAGAACTTGAACACTTGCTTACTTCCTGATTACAGAGAATTCCCTCAAATCCTGGAGAAGAGAACAATGAAAACATTTATCTATGATATATTTAAAGAAGTTGTTCATTCACAACCCCAAAATATTACCTAGGTTTGTATTCTTTCTACAGCTATTTCAGTGAAGCAACATGTTTAAAAGATAATTGCACCTGAGCACACATCACCCATCACACATATCCAGACAGCTAAAGCAACTTCGCAGATATAACAATTAAAGGAGAACTATGGGGTTAGGGCTTTTCACCATAGTTCTCCTAAGGGTCACGGGAGAACACAAACTAGCGTTCTTCCGTGACCCAAAGCTCAGTATACCGCGAGCTACAGACGCCGCAGCCGGGACAGATCCCCAACAATACTGTCTGGATCCACCCAGCTGTGGGATTGACAGCTGTCTCTGCTTATCTAGAGGCAGAGCCAGCTGTGCCTGCCCCCTCCCCCGTCCGTTTCGCCAGTCAGCACTGGAGGATCGGACAGGGGAGGGGGGGAATCCCTGCAGGGAGCCGTGAGTGACAGTCACAGCACTCTGCAGGGATAGATCGAGAAGTGAGCGAGCGACGGTATGTGTTCGCTCACTTCCCGATCTACTGAGCCGACCTGTGACAGTTTCATTGTCACAGTTCGGCTCAGATTATGAGGCTGAGTGAAAATCACTCACCTCATAGTTCTCCTTTAAACTTTGGAGGCATTTCGTCTCACTTCCTGTTGTGGCGATCGAACTGGAAGTGAAGGGAAATCTCCCCAATGAGGCACAGATGGCAAAAAAATCTGACAGAGGTTCATACTCTATCCAAAACTTTAAAAAAAATGTTGGCTTCAGTTCTACTTTAAAGTAAACTCAAGTTTAAACTTTAAAAATACATTCAAGTCCCCTAACTATTAATAAAAATTTAACATATTTGCGTATCACTCGGCTGTAGAGCCTCCAATCATCTCTGAATTGGTGCTGACACTGTCCTTCCTTCTGGAGGGGGGCTACTTTTGTTCCCCATGGTCCCTGTGTGTGTTGTAAGTAGTCACCACTCCAAGCTCGCTCCTGTGATGGACTACAATCTCACATTTAGTTTACTAATTTATATGGAGATTGGAGTCCATCACGGAGCGGTGAGCTTGGAGCGGTGACTACATTACAACACACACAGGGACCATGGGGAAGAAAAGTAGCCCCCTCCAGAAGGAAGGACAGTGTCAGCACCACCCACTCAGAGATCTACAGCCGAGTCATACGCAAATAAGATACATTTTTGGTAATCTTTAAGATACTTGAATGCAATTTTTAAGGTTTAACCCTTGAGTTTAGTGTCACGTTAACAGTAAATGAACATAAACATGGGAAAATCACAGGTCTGTCCTCAAAGATGTTAAAAAAAGGTCAAACTCCACAGACCCCTTGGTCTTTTTCTGTCGCCAGTCTATGTTTATATCACAAAGGTGCACTTATACTTTTGGATCATTGTTTATGTAATCTTCTTTACCTGCCAATGACAAAACATTATTTCCTGACGTCCTTGCTGCTGGCAGAGATACAATGTTAGTAATGCCGGAGTCATTAGATGGGGAGACAGCATGTGAACTGTTCTTTGGCTGCCACAAGCAAGCCAGACAATATCCTCTTTTAAAGAGCACCTAGCGCCAGATACAGTATTTGTTTACAGACCAAGTAATTAATAATTTTAACACTTAGAGTTATTTATTACCCGCATTATATTAAATCTGTAAAGCACTTTTCTGTTTCTAATACAACTTGTGTGAATCAAATAACAAGTAGGAGTTGTGTATGACTCTGGTGCATCTTTAGAACGTATGTCATGTAAACCTCCTTACCTGGAGCGCACACACACTCAAAGTGACCCAGGAAGTCAAAGCATGAGGCTCCGTTGAGGCAGGGATTGGAGTTGCACTCATTCTGGACTGTCTCGCAGCGGGTGCCCGTATATCCGAGGGGGCAGCGACACAGGAAGGCGCCCTCAGTATTTACACATTCTCCACCGTGTTCACAGGGGGAAGGACCTGAGATAAAAGAGACATCTTAGCGACATTAGAAATTGGCGAATTGTCTAAAAAATAACATCAAGAACTATAAAATGTGAAAGCCACATCCAGTGTCAAAATGAGCTTTCGATGATAATGCACTAAAGTATCATTTAAAGAGGAAATTATCCTGGAAGCTGTTCCCCCCAAAAAAGACAAGCAGGTTGTAAAGGATTAGTCACCGATGGCGTCCATGATCTCCTTGCAGCTGAGTTTTACCCCCATTATTGACTTACCATGCCTTGTTCTGCGTTGTGTCTCTGTGTAGAGGCATTCATCTTGGTAGAGGTTGCTCCTGTCTGCTGAGGATGCCTCCTGGCCAACCACTGGCAGGTTTATTGCCAGTGGTGCATGCTGGGAAAGGGTATAAATATGTGGGAGAACCTGCTGTAAACTCTCTTCCTGTAAGCTGTTCTATTCTTATGCCGGCCCGTTCCTGTATCCTTAGTTAGCCCCGAAGCTTCGGGAATAATGCATTCAGACATCAAAGTATCATGAATACAGAATTCAGTTTATTTTTAGTGAATACATCGTTTTTATACAGTTTTGGGACTTTGCAGAAGAGGCGTGATTTGTCTACAGTGAAATACATTCTTGCACAGAAATAGCATCAGACTTTAGCTTTGCAAGCAGGAAACACTTTCCAGTGACTACATGCCCAATCACAGTTGGTCATCCGCCAAGCCTCCTGCCTGAGGGATGGTTAATTCTGGATGTCTCATTCACATATTCCTGCTGCCTGGGCAGGGCCACCATGTGCTCAGGAGACTAGGCAAGAGCTTGGGCCTAGCTTTACACTGCCCTGCTGGATGTGGTTCTCCCAGTGGAAATAGCGCAAGCTGCGCCGTGAAGAAATAAGTGGACCTTGCTTGAAGTGTGGTGTTCCACTAGAGATATAACTGTTACCCCGAATATTTTATAGCCAGATGCTTATACTCACAGGATACTGAGTTGGCTTGAAGGTTCTTTACTTGTGAGAGGTAAGAATAAAGGTTTCATTTTTTTATCTTCTCCATAAATGGAGTCTGCTGTGACTTTAGGGATGTCCTGTGCCCTCACCCTTAATCCCTAAAAAAAAGTTGCTGAGTAAATTCTCTGCAAGCAAAACATCAACTGTGTGGAAGTCAATTAATTGGTGGCCCCTGGTGGGTCGGTGTATACCCTGGACAGGCTAGGAGGGCCCAATACAATCTAGCAGAGTAATAGGGAAAGGTATTTGTTCCTAAACCTTTAAGGCAATTAGATACTCCACAGATCAAACTGTAATTCGGTTTGAAAGAACCCTTATTAGGCAGGCTCCAATTTGCTCTAACAGGGAACAAAATTATTTCTTAATCCCCTAAGGCAACTGGATACATGCTGGATCAACACTCTACAGTGTTATTCCTTATAAATATTAATAGCCAGCCATATTTTGTGCCTTTAGAAACATGCCCAGCCTATTTTTTAAGCACATTTCCTAGTGGTTACTTCAAAAAAGCATTTTCTTTATGTGGAGGTTAAACTTGTTTTCCTCCGAGCACAAAGAAGGCCTCCATTTCAAAAGGCTTAAAGGGAACACCTTTGCATCAAGTTCACTACATGGAGCATTTATGTTTTTATACATGGTGATCATTTCCCCCTTAAGTACCTCTCCTAAAAAAACAATAATTTCAATTCAGTTGATCTTTTCTAATAGTTGAGGTCCACCATGACCTTTAGTTGCTATTCTCTGCACTCACTCCAGCTCACCAACATCTTTTTCTGAAAAATGACTTCATATAGCTGCTGAACACTCACCTAACTGGCATTCATCCAGGTCTTCATAACAAGTGGGTCCGGTATAGCCCGGCTGGCAACGGCAAAAGATCCTGTGGGACGAGGGATCAGTATCACAAGTGGCTTCTGGGTGACATTGATTTTTTTTACATCCGTCCTCCATGTGGCACAGAAGACCTGGCATAGAGGAAACATGCACAGTTATGTAATGTGGGTACTCAACTGTTAAAAAAGTGTATAAAGTGCTGGACCGTATAGCAAGCCATTATACCTCTGTGTAAAAGTGAAAAGGGAACCTATGGGGATACAATTATGGGAGCTACCACTGCTGAATTGTTTTTAAAAGTACAAACTCAGTGGCTGTCATCTCTTTTTCTTAATTTCCAAGAAAGTCTCTGACCTGGGACAAACATGCTGGTAGACAAGACTGCAGGGGCCTCACACGCCTGGCAATGTTTGAACCAGGGGAGATGTTAATCTAGAGTTCCACTTTAAAGAAACATATAATTAGAGAATTATGGAGACTGTCATTGCTGAACTCCTAACAGCATGCTAATTGTTTGGCAGTCATTTTTTCTTTTTGGGTCACTGATGAGAACAAACATGCAAATCCTGCAAATCCAGGGTATCAAAGTAAAGTCAGAACTTGTGATTTCTATGCTTCTTCCTACTAAAGCTGATAAGTTGCCATGACAGCCAGAAAATAAGCATTTTATAGAAGAAGAGATCATCAATGGCAGCCTGCCTTCATAATGTTTAATATGTCAACTCCATCTGACTGTGCTGCTGCTACTGCATTTGCCCAACTCTTCCATGTTTTTAGATGTAGCCATCCAGATAAGTTTTAGGCATTTACCAATCCTTCCTGGGGGGCACTGGCAGATATACGTCCCCACTTGGTCGATGCAGGTAGACCCCTCAGCACAAGTGGCTGTTGCACAGTCATCAATGTTGTGTTCACAGTTGTCACCATCCCATCCATTAACGCATACACATTTGTATCCTCCGTATGTGTTCTGACAAGTACCGCCATTTCTACATATGCCAGGAGTCTGACATTCATCAATGTCTTTGGAACAAAGTCCTCCTAGTGGAGAAGAAGAGACAAATAAATGTTATAAAATATAGGGAAAAGCCAGGAGAGTTGTTGTAATATGTTGTAACATGTGGACCCCAGCATCCTTGGGATGTCAAACAATTTTACATAGGTGTGATCAGAGGCGGCTCTAGACTTTGTGAGGCCTTAGGCAAAACTCAAAAGTGAGGCCCCCACTTACACCCATACTCAAAGAAAATGCTACCGTGTTTCCCCGAAAATAAGACACTGTCTTATATTTTTTTTGGCTCACAAAAACACACTAGGTCTTATTTTCGGGGTAGGTCTTATTTTTTTATATTTTTTTAATGTATAACAATCCAAAGTTAATGCAAATCCAAATGAAATAATTCAAAATGGCAAAGTTAAGAATAGGGTGATCAGGGCAATCAGGGGTACCTTTCCAAGAGCAATTTGGTAACCAGAAAAAGTGAAACACACTTTCACTATAGATTCCTCACAGGCGGAGTGCATTTGGTATCACTCCACCTGTGACAGGAGTTGGCGCTATAGAGTAAACATCGGCTTATGCGGCTCTGCTCCCTGTGCTGCCGCCTCACTTCCAATCAGCACTAGCAGGAGAAACCGCGACGAAGGACTCGCCGTGCGGATTCTCTTACTACACTGCAAGTGACAGATCCGGGGGGGGGGTGTCGGTGCGGTACGGAGGCTGCGGGGGGAATTGCCGGAGCCCCATTCTTCCCGTGAGGAAATCGCTGCTCCCTCTGCCCTCTGCTGAGTCAAGTGAAATGGAGCTGTAGTGGAGGCGAGTTAGGTGGCCGCGAGGCCCTCGTGAGTGCGAGGCCTAAGGCGACCGCCTAACTTGCCTAATTAGAGAGCCGCCTCTGGGTGTGATGGTCAAGCACCCACAGACTTTTGGCCATATTGTGTAGATACAATGCATTGAGCTAGTAGTAGTTAGTCACTTTCAGCTTGACTTATTCTGCTTTCAGCATTACAGAACAAGTCCAGTTGAATGTGATAAGCTAATATTAGCTATACCATGACCTCAATAAATGAGAGCCTTCATAGAGATACAATACACTGAGTTTTAGCGCCCAAAAAACTGCCTCTATAAGTTCATGTTCAAAGCAGGTTATCTAAAGATGTATGCAGAAAGTTAACTGATGATACATATTACATGTATTTGGACCTCTTCTACCACTGTACCCAGACAAGGAAACAGGTAGGTAAACAAAAGATCTTAAGACAAAGAATATATAAATGAAAGCAGAAGTGACTGGGGCTCTGGGCTCACCTTCCCATCCAGGAGGACATTTACATGTGTATTTTTCAAGTCCGTCTATGCAGCTCCCTCCATTTTTACATTTGTGGTTAATGCAGTCATCAATGTTCTCCTCACAATCAGATCCAGTGTAGCCTAAAGTATAACACAGACCATTATCAAAATGACAACATAGCCTTGTACCGGCTACCAAACCTTTGCCAAAAAAACTACCTTCATGTCACTATATAACACCAACATTGTTATAGCCCTAAAGGAATCTTACACTTATTTTTAACCCAATGGTCCTGTAGGGCCCTCTGCTGTGGAACAGAGGGCACTGGGGGACAGTTGGGTTTTAAAGTTTTGGGGCCTTCATATTCCTCTTATATTGTCCTCCATTAAAATATAAGTATCATCAGCTATATATTTGGCTGTTTTTCTTGAGTATATCAGTAGAACTATAAAAGATAACCTGAAGACATGGAATCAAAACACTGATGGAGTTATTCACAAAAGGGTGAAGAGTTTGGAGAAGGCAGGAGAAGTGAACAATCTAGGAGAACATAGCTGAACTGGAGAGTGAGCTGAATTGGAGAATGTTTCCAGTTCAGCTATGTTGTCCTAGATTGTTCACTTCTCCTGTCTTCTCCAAACTCTTCACCCTTTTGTGAATAGCCCTGTAAAAGTAGTTTTAAGACAAGTTCTACATTTAAATAAATTGTATTCTATGAGATGCTTCTATTTTGTTTTTATAATTAAATTTGGTGGTGGCGATATGGCAAAAGGATACTAATAAGTGAAGGAGATACGCTTACCCGGTGGGCATGCACACTGGTATAAGTTGAGGTTTCTTTGATGGCAAGTCCCGGCATTGAGGCAGCTGTGTATAGAGCACCGTCCTCTTCTCATTTCACAGTTTATTCCGTCGTACATAGCTGGGCACACACACAAGAAGGATCCTACGGTGTTCTTACAAGTCCCACCATTCTTGCATATGCCAGCTTCCTGGCATTCATCTACGTCCTTCTCACAAGCCTCTCCAGTGTAGCCACGCTGGCACTGGCATTCAAAACCCCCACGAGGGTTCACATCCTTGTTGACACATTTCCCTTTATTCATGCATCGGTTGGTGGTACAATGATCGATTAATTCACAGTGTTTGCCTGAGGGATGAGACAATAAAGATAACAACTTCTCTGCAATATAAAATCTTCATGGTCTGATAACCTGATATTAAACGGTTTATAAATGTATTTTTAGATGAAGTAGTGAGAGTTTAGAACACCCGTCAGGTTCCCATTGCTGTCTGTGTGCCTGCTGGGGAGCTGCACCTTCTCTGTTTGTCTTGAGAGACCACTCTCACCAAGACTGGAAGCAAGGGAAAATCAAGAGTTGTCACCAAAGCAGGATTAGATGTGAACTCTTCCATTGCGGTATGACCTTTGCAGTATCACCTTGATTACACAAAGCTAATTCAATTATATGAATTCTATTAAGTATCACTTTCTTTATAAAGTTATTATTGCCTTAAAAGTAGTTTTCACTTATGTCATAATCTAGAAGAGACAATAAGCAATGACCAACCTTTGTTTCAGTGAACATACTAGTCTAAGAACCCAAATGTCAAGGAGCTATTGGGACCCAATTGTCAGCATGCCATTATTGGGCAAAGCTCAGGTTCACTTTAAGGCATCAAAAGGTCTATTACTCAAAGGGGCAGGGATGGGGTGGAATTTATTAAAACACACATAATAGCTTTCAACAATACTTGGGTTGAAATTTAAATATTTTAGGACTTAAACAAATAATGTATTACCTGTTACTGCAGGAATGTATTCATCAGAATGAATTTTCTTTGATGGGAAAAGAGGAAGGACATAACTAGGAAGTAACTATGGGCATTCTGTGAATGTACAAATCTTAAGGTGCCATTGTGATCTTCCAGGAATCTAGAACAATGTTCTTACTCCAATATACAATATACCATAAGGATACTATGACTCAGCTCTGTAATATTACTGGAAACCTGGGAACCTGGGTGTGGCCTGTTAAGCAACACTTATGAAATGAGCATGAATGACTATCAGTACCACGATACGTAATATGCTGAACATAATTTATTATTACGAGGTTCTTCAGTGATTTAACATAGTACAGAAAATCATTAACATCTATCACTACCCCAAAGGAGCTTACTACTAAGGTCACTGCCTCACTCAAACACAATCTCGGGCCAGCTTGATCAGACACCTACGGATCTACCAGCTTCTTTTAGGATGGTAGACATAGGTGGAACATTTAGTTGGGTCAGAACATGCAAACACCTTATTACTAGTATGCACAATCACAGCTACAGGACAAGAGTGCTAACAATTCAACCACCTTGCTACCCACATCTGAAGCACAGTTGTACTTTCTTTGTGTTTTAAGGTGATGGCCCACCAAATCCACGTCCCTCTGGCTTTTCCAAGAAGAAACACTGTCAGTCCCCTTTTCACATTTCAGTACTGGGGTCTTGGGTTCAGCTCTTAGTGTTGTTCCCTATGACATGGTTTGACTGTTTTCCCTATTGTTTGCATGGGTTTCCTCCAGGTGCTTAGGTTTCCCTTGACAAAGTCCACTAGTGTCCAAATGTGTTGGATGGTGGGACTTGGCACATACAAGGAGAAACAGTCATGTCTGTGAGGTCGGAGGTCTAATTATCTGTATGCGGAGCAGCTGCACGCTAAGCCATTGCTACTGTTGCTAGTTCGTAGCAAAGGAACATTTGAGTTATATTGTTTTTATGTTGTAATATGGGTTCTGCAGTTCTACACTATAAGAAGCTTTTTGTGTTATGTTATTAAGTTATTTGAGAGCTATGAGGGGAGATATATAAAAAATCAACAGAAATTGTTTAGTGCTCTCGTAAAGAGGGGTGATATATAAGGCTGGAGATGGATGTTCCCAAGCAGATGGAAGATTCACCATGAGCTTCTTATCTTTTTATATTGTAAAGGTCAGGTCTATCGGTTTAGTTGGTTTGAGGTGGAGGAGATTAGACAGAGTGAAGCTTATTATCTTATTACACAGAAGTGGGGCACAACTTGAAGTATATACGGGTTCATGTGGATGTTGGACAATGCACTGTTTAGCAACTTTGGACTTTTTATTTGAATAGATTGTTTTACTGTTACAAGGAACATTGCTTCAAATATATGTTGAACGTGCTAATGGGTTTTATACTTCCCTTACAGTTTTGAAGTAATTTAGATGGGAGGGACAGCGTCACAGCGCTAATCTTTCTTTAGGTTTGTTACATAGTGAGCTATACAGAAACAGGGATTAATGTGAATGGTTCTCTGTCCTTTATAAAGTGCGATATAAATAAATACAATGCATAATAAATAATGAACATACAGTAGGATTTGGAAGCACCCTCATCTCACACTGAAATGTCTCACCTGTCCATCCAGGGCCACATGTACAGCGATACTCTGAGGATGACAATCGTTTACATGTGCCTCCATTGTGGCAAAGAAACGGTGAACATGGAGGGTCAGCAAACTGACACCGGTCACCCTGAAAACCGCCAAGGCAGCTGAGAGACAGAACATAAATTCTAAATATGCATAATACAAGCGTGGTGCAAATGTTTTTTATTACAAATAAATTAAATATGAAATATTGTCTGTACACATTTTATATTTATACTCAAAAGTAGCAAATGCAAGTTTGTTAGTCTGGCATGAAATTGTTTACTGTTCTGCTGAGAATAGCGGGATCTAAGATTACTTAGTACCAAGATTTAATGACTCTACTACTTCTAGTAGAAAGAGTGCTCTACATCTTCAGTCTTCAAGTGGAGAGCTAGTGCTTGGCTTTCTAACTGGAAAACCCAGCATGCACTGCAGACACTGAAGCATAAAAGCAACTGTATCAATATTGAATTGTAAACTAATGATTCTGTACAAATAATAAAAATGATGATATAAAACATACAAAATACACTATAAAACAAATGCAAATTAAAATTGACAAAAAAACACTTTACATTTCCCTAAAGTGACACTAAACTCAGACATTAAATCCTAAAAATGGATTCAAGTACCTCATCTATTAACAAAAATGTATCTTATTTGTGTATCACTCGGCTGTAGATCCTCAAATCATCTCTGGATTGGTGGTGACACTGTCCTTCCTTCTGGAGGGGGCTTTTGTTCCCCATGGTCCCTGTGTGTGTTGTAAAGTAGTCACTGCTCCAAGCTCACTCCTGTGATGGACTACAACCTCTTGTTTTGCTATCTATTTGTATTGAGATTGTAGTCCCTCACAGGAGTGAGCTTAGAGCAGTGACTACTTTACAACACACACAGGGACCATGGGGAACAAAAGCAGCCACCCTCCAGAAGGAAGGACAGTGTCAGCACCAATTCAGAGATGATTGGAGGATCTACAGCCGAGTGATACACAAATAAGATACATTTTTGTTAATAATTAGGGTACTTGAATTCATTTTTACGATTTAACTCCTGAGTTTAGTGTCACTTTAAAGTCCACATTTTCCCAAAAAAGCCACATGGAAAAGAAAACCTATATACTATTTTGTCTTTGCTGTATTGAAGAGCTACTGCATCACTTCTGGGCTGATGGCTTTATTGGTCCTCTGCTGAGTCCTATGGTTCTATCCATTGATCCTCTGTCAACACTGTGCCCCTAACAGACAAAGTGGTTGGCAGATGGAACCACAGAAGGCGACTGGTTATCCGATACTCCGGAAAGTGTTGGATGCAGATGATTTTCCAGGCAGTGGTCTCCCTTCAATTCAGTATAGATGGGCAGAGGGGCATGTGCATATTAAAAGTTTTTTTTACATATAGCTTTTTTAAAATTTCATTTAGGTATAATGTTTACTTCCCCTTCTGATAAAGAGCACTGGCAATCTCAATCCTGATAGGCACAGACATGTGGCTTATTATTACCAATATGATAAAGGTTTGGAATAAAGACATTGTGTTACCTGCAGAGGTGAGTTCCATTCTGGAGCCTCATACACGTTCCTCCGTTAAGGCACGAATCCTGGGAATTTTCACACTGTAAAGCTGAGGACGGGGGGAGTATTATTATTATTATAAAACAGAATATAATCGTAATACAAACCTACAAGAAGGTAAATGGTTTAACAAACTTTTCTGAGAACTCTTGATATCTAAAATGCTCTTCAATAATTGTAAACAATTACCAGGGGTGTATTTGCCATAAGGACGCTTGAGGGTCAATACCTAGGGCACCAGGGTTAGAGGAAGCAGCACCAAAGATAACATTCTCCTTATCTTGTTCCACTCTTTTGGCTGCCTCTGACCATTAGTGACTAATTCATCAAAAGAACTTTACGGGACATTGGTAGAAGTTGGGAGCAGCCTGTAGGCTCTTTATAGTTCTTCAAACCATCTTTGCATTATCTTGTTGAGTGGTCTGTAAAGTTAAAAAGTAGTTGTGATCATGAAGCAGACAATATGCTGCCTCCGTCGGTGTGTGCTAGCATTAGTTCTCACACCTGATTGCTCAGTAACGGAAGCTTAAATATGGACCCCAGCATGAGCTTAAATTTAAATAAAAAGTTTCCTCCCCCATATGCATAAACAATGCCCAGAAATATTTTCTGACACTATAGCAAAAGCCCAATGCATTCCAGAAGACCGTTGCAGGTTTGAGCACTTGCACATGCTATTGCCCATGGTCCTGTGCAAAGAATTGCAGACAAGTGCACATTAGCAAACAGGTGCACACAAATTAGCGTGCATTACTATACTCCAAGCGGCCTTTATAAATGGGCATGTAATGTGCACAAATTGCTGAGTGGTCTTCAGCTTTTTCCTGATTACCCATGGTCGACCCAGCCCGCCTTCTCTCTAGATCTCTGCCTACCCATTGTGGCCTGACCTGTATGCACATCCAATCCAGCCTGCAACACCAGCACTCCTGTCACTCTGTGTCCTCATGCTCCTTGTCATCACTTCCATGGGTGTCGGACGAGAGATGCAACAGAAGCCCCCTCATCAGCTCAGTCTTGACCAAGGTACTTGCCAGATAAATTTACTTGAAGTGATGTCATAGTACTCTGACAAAATGTCTTCTATCTCATGCTGCATGGAGGAGAAACCTGAGAGGCTAGGTCTTGTCCTTTGGAAATTAGTCACACCTTACAGAACTTGTTAGGACTATGGTGGGCATGACTGTTGCCCTACAAGAGCAGAGAGAACAGAGAGAGCAGAGAGAGCAGCAGTGGCTGGTCATAGGGCCAGGTGCTTGTTACACCAATGTTGATGGCTAGTTTTCTAGACACAAGAGGAACCGTGGAAGAATGTAGGGCATGTTCCTGGTAAGCCAGGAAAGGTTTTTTTTCCAAACATACTGCCGCCCTTTTGCCTGGAGATGAGTGTTATGTATAAAGTACAAGTGGTCTTTGCGGTGCCTTAGTCAAAAGTATGACACTTTGATTTTGTCTCATCATATGAGTATGTACTAAACAGATGCTGAATTGTGTTTCATTGCAGTGTTCCTTGTTCATAGCCATTGTCTCAGTGTTGTTCAAGACATTTAACATCTGTGCTTTCTTCCTTTTGTGACAGCCAAAACGGAAAGTTTTTATTAAAGAAAAAACTTCAGAAGAGAATGCAGCATATTTTCTGCAGGATTTGTCTGTGTACAATACAGAGTAGAACATTCCAGCTATTCTTCTATATTTGATATTATATAAAGTACAAAGGGACCAGTACCAGAGACTAACAGTTCAAAGGCCTAAAATAGCCTTCTATTGCTTTCAAATCAAAGTAACACAGATTGCTCTAATCATCATAGGTGGCGGCAAAGATAGTGATGTTTATTTGTAGGTGACCTCAAAATAACAGAAATGTATTATCAATCAATACATTTACCATAAATGTAACTAGTCATAGGGTGGAGGTGCAGGGCAAACAATAAAGCAGCACTCCATAATAAAATAAATAATCTTGTCCATTCAACACGAGACTGGATAACTAGCCCTATCGGGCAAAGCAGCCCTGGAGCCAACCTGTTAAGGCCCTCAATACACAGGGACCTGTTCAATTATATTCTACAGACCTAAATTACAACTATCTAGACCTATTCCTAACAAGTGAATCTAATAAGACAAGAACCCTTTGGTTCTAATCAACAACATCCTTTGGATCAGAGTGCCGATAAGCAAAACCCCCAACCAAAACCCAGAAATTATGGACGCTTTCTAGGCCTGTCCAGGTGTATCCTATAAACTATAGACTGGAGGAGCCTGGGAACCATTTCTGAAAAAAACTATAATAGACTGGGGGAAAAACGATTTAAAATAAAACAAATAATTCTTTATTTCACATGACAACTCCAAAATCCTAATCTCACCCAGGTTATTGTCCCCTACATTATTGATCAAAGCATTCAGGATAGACTATAGATTTGACAGTTCTCATTCTTGAATATTAATCCATCTAATATATCTTACACCCCACCATCAGACTTCAAAACAGAAGTTATCCAAACCTAAATAAAGCTAATTAACTGATAAACGTAGACAAATATAAACTCTAAATCTATGGCTATCCCGGCAACCAACTCTCTTCACTTCCTCCAACCAATTAACTTGCTTCCTTCGCCACACCAATACTAAAACAACAGGATATTGAAAACTAGATAGATGCAATCTTTTAAGACAATAATAATAAAATAAAACTAAAATCTAGCTAAAAGAGAAGCATCTGAACAGACCAAAAGGACCCTTGGATATGAGGATTAAGTAAAAGAAATACCAAGAACCTGGTCAGTTTTTGATCTACACAGAGTCACCACAACTGAAATGTCTGACTAAAGCAAAACAGACAACAAGGACTTATAAGAAATTGTTATCTGACAACCCTAAATCCTTGCCTTTGGGAGAAGAACAACTGTATTAAAAGGAATATATACATCAGGCAGAGTAATCTGCAAAGAAATAGGGTCCCTATCATCAACCAAAGGCCTACTATGCCAACAGGAACAGATTACCAAAAATTACACCCCCTGGACCAGGCACACAAATATTCTGTTCAGGTCTTACCAGAAACTGGGTGTTTGAAGTTAAATGCACTCAGTCCCAGATTAAGCCCCAGAGATGATCAGGGCATGGACAACCCTCAACATTTGCTTTAGGCCCAATTTAACGAAATCTCTGCAAACAAGACAAAGAACCCACAATCCTATTGGCGATACCAGGAACATGCTTAGTCTTTGTGCCAAATATTAAACTTCCTGCATTGTAGATCCAAAATCTGAACACTTTAGACTCCAACTTAAATGCTAAGCAATTAGCAGCGAGTGTGTGAAGGTTCTCATTCATCCAGGTCATGGTATATCTGTAAAAAATAATTCAAGGCAACTGGACTTGCTGTATTTTTCTTGAAGACGTTTCACTGGTCATCCAACCAGCTTTCTCAATTCAGAATTGAGAAAGCTGGTTGGATGACCAGTGAAACCTCTTCAACAAAAATACAGCAAGTCCAGTTGCCTTGACTTATTTTGTACAGATATAATTAGCAGCGAGGTAAATATCTTTATTTTCTGTGTGCAAAATAATTCTTTAATTTTTAAGTTGATGATCCCAAATAACAACTGCGACCATAACCGGACAGAAACAATTCCAAGCAACTTTAACAACAGAAATAACCCTGGCTACAAAGGCAAAGAGACCCAGGAGAGACTGACAGGGTTATTCACAAAAGGGTGAAGAGTTTGGAGAAAGAAAAAAAACTGTCCTTCCCTATATCTACTATATCTGTATAACTAGAAATTCTGTAGCCGATTTTGACTTGCTGTTCAAGATTGATAGAATAAGATTTGTTTTATTTCCTTATTTTTTATGTAACTGGCGGAATTCTTCAAAATATTTGCAGGGTTATTCACAGAAGGGTGAAGAGTTTGGAGAAGGCAGGAGAAGTGAACAATCTAGGACAACATCGCTGATGTGGAAAAATTATCCAATCCAGCTCACTTTCCAGTTCAGCTATGTTGTCCTAGATTGTTCACTTCTCCCGACTTCTCCAAACTCTTCACCCTTTAATGAATAACCCTGTTTATTTTTTACTTTTTTGCAACGAACATTAATTCGTAATTATCCAACTCATCCGAAAGTTATCAAAAGGTCCACTTAAAGCAGAACTCTAGGCACAAGTTTTATTAACCTTTGCAGTGGTGCTACCCCCTTTGTGCCCGGAGCTGCTTTAAAGCAAGCAGTCTGGTTGTATTAAAGCTATATCCAATAAACTGTATATATATATATATATATGTGTGACGTGGGGTGATGCACGTAGAGAGTAGAAGTCACTCGGCAGAGGAATGTAAAGGGGTGGAGATGTCACCCTCTTCCTGTTGTTTTCCTGCTGTGTGTGGGAACACAATAAACAGAAATACGGCTCTTCTATGGTAGAAGGTGAGAACATTCTACTACCGGTCTGAAATCCATTATATAGGGAACGTTACATGTCTCCAGACTGGACTCCATATCCTAAACCTTCCCCGTAAGATATGTGAAGGAGAAACCTGCATGAGAACAGTATTGTACCGCACAATGGAACGACCACGGAGTCAAAGATAAGCGGTGGGAGGTGTCAGAGATCATGTTAGGTACAAACCATCGCCGTGAGTCATGTGATTTCCTCTTTGTAAAACAAACATATATTTTTAGAGAGATCAGAGACAGCGAGAGGATTGTTCTTTTGTCTCACAGACCATTCATTCAAACATTTGTTCTGCATTAAGAGCGGATATTTGCAGAAAGTTTCTGCGTGTTACAGATTTGTGTCACTTTGAAAGATTTGTTTGTTAAGTCATAGAAGACAACGCATCTTCATAGCAGTAGCAACAATGCCTTAAAGGGTCAGGCCACCCAAGAGTGATATTTAAGTGATAAGTGGGGCAGAACTGGCTCAGTCAGTCCCCTGAGGTACTAGATCCTCCACTATTAAAGGTTAAAGTGATAATAAAGTCAAAAGGTTTTCAAACCATTCCAAATGCTGATGAAATCACTTAGAACGGATGCTGCTTCTTGATGTTTTAGTTTCCTGCAGAATCAGCTGGTCCCCTGAGCACTGGTCCTGATATCCTGTTTTAAGATTGACTCCTTTCCATTGCAGGGTTCTATGGAGCCACCCTTGTGTGTGCTAGTAAGCCATGTGTCTCCACAAACACACATGCACAGCAATCCATTCTCCTACTCCCCATCCCTGAGAGGAATAGTCTGCAGGAGTCTGAGCATTGCACCTGTGATCAACTGATCGTGGCTTGCAGGTTCAATGCAAAAAAATAACGAATGCAAATTTTTTTCTTTTAATGATGTGTTTGTTTATTTTTTTTTTCAAAAGCTGGAACTATGCTTTTAAGATCCACTATTAAGATCTGCCTGTGATAATTCCCAACTCTGTTACTGTCCACTTAGTAGCTTTGGTTGTCCCATCCCACCTGGGTTTCTTTTTCCACCTTTGGGTGTCCCCTCCCACCTTTGGGTGTTCCGGCTCATCCTGTAGTATAAGATAGGTAAAAGCCAAAGGCAGAGTGGGAACTCATTATAATAATCACGGCATGTGTGAAGACCCGGGAACTCAGCCCAGAGATGCCAGGGCAGCCTCACTGCAAGGGGATTTTGGTGTTTTCTCTGGAGATAGACTTCAACTCTCCAGCAGCCACCAAACACTGATTTATCATCTTTGTTAGAGAGCAGGAGAGGGTTAGGCATTGGGCTCAGTGTTAGGGATAGGTCACAGGTTAGTGGAATAGCTGCAGACATTAAAAATAACACACTTTTGACAAGAAAAGCTGAACCAAGAAACAAATTACTGACAGATTGGTTCATAAAGGTCTTTGATGTTTGTAAATGTCTGCTAATTAAAATGCAAATTATTATTATTATTATACAGGATTTATATAGCATCAACAGTTTGCGCAGCGCTATACAATATAAGGAAGACATTACAATCACAATACAAATCAAGACAAGATGGTAAGGAGGGTCGTGCCCCTGAGGGCATACAATCTAAATTTTACTTGGTGTCAACCTCTTGCCATCCCTGTATAGCAGAGCTTAGAGCGTGAGAGGAAGAAGCAGCTCAAAGAACCAATCAGATGACAAAGAGCACGCCAATAGGTGTATTAAGCAGAGTGACAGAATGGGATGGCATTCGTACAGATATTTGCTTTGCGAAGACATGATAAATCAGCCCCTAAGATTCCTCTTATTCAGCCCCACGGTCTGATTAATAAGATACACTTGATTCCCCTATACATGCTAAAGAGTGTGGATGGAGGAATCCCCCTGTGACGGCTGCTGTATTCTGACAGCCGATGCCCACAGTTGTTTTACAACCCCAACATCTCACCAAGCCGGACGTACCAAACAATTCAGCACAATTTTATATCATTTGCTTTGTTATACATTTTTAGAGTCGGCTTAGGACTTCCAGGAAGACCAGAACTGACTGAATCAGAAAGTTGCTCGTCTCTGCTGGGGGAAGTCTTTCCTGATGTTGGCATCGATGCCGAGTGTCAGTCGGGTGGTTTATTTTCTCCGGTCCAGTCTCGGTTGTGCAGATGTCTGGGGCAGCACTCTGCCCTCCTCTCTCACTACACCTTCCATACTATTACTTCCTTCTGTCAAGGTTCAGGAATAATGATGCTATTTCTGTACGGAGTCAGTGCGCTGCACCTGCATCCTGCCCGGCTCTGCTATACACATCATTCCCTCGCTGTGCGTCTGTCCTCTCCACCCTCCTCCCTACAATTCTGAATGGTTTTCAGTAATGAATCCAGAGCAAACAAATATACATCGCCCAGCAAAGTATTGCTTTACATTTGTGTCCAAGCACTTTCAGTCATCATGTTTCTGAACAGCGCCAACTCTTTCAGCTCCGCTTCCCTGAACTTCCTGTCCAGTACAAGATCACAAAGGACAGAGAAGACTTCAGCAGCTATCCAGCTTGGAGAAGGGACAAATGAGAAGCAGGAATCAGAGCACCGAGGAGTGGATTGCCTTGCTGTGCTTGTGTGTTTGTGGAGACACACACAGCTCACTAGCACACACAAGGGTGGCTCCATAGGACCCTGCAAGGGAAAGGGGCCACCCTATAAGAGGATATCAGGACCAGTGCTCAGGGGACCAGCTCATTCTACAGGAAGCTATAACCTGTAAACATCCATTGTAAGTGATTTCATCTGCATTTGAAATATTAAAGTCACAAGGTTTTTAAGCTATCACTTTAACCCCTTTAACCCCTAATCAATCCTCATAGCTGAGCTCCTTCATGCCTCTTATGAGTTTGGTCGCCCTTCGCTGCACTTTCTCCAGTTCCACAACATCCTTTTTGTGAACTGGTGCCCAAAACTGTTCACAAAACCCCCGTGCACCCCATGCAGGCAAGAATTGCATGCATGGGGTGCAGAATCTCACATTTTTCTGGCCCTATAGACTTCAATGAGTGCATGAAATATACACTTTTTTTGCACAATTATGCGTCTCCTTCACCCAATAACTAGCTATCTGTAGGTTAAAAAAAAAACAACCCAAAAAACACTCAAGGCTGAAAGACAGACACAAAAATTGACAAAATATGCTCTACTCAGGTTTAAATGGAGACTTATTGTGGGGGGGAAACGGAGCAAGTGTGTTAGCGCATTGTTTAATACATAACAGTATACACGGGCCCTCATAGCAAAGAGCATATACCGATATGAACTCAAATATCCAACCCAGCCCAACGGTCATACTTATGGGCCTACTGGGCGACTGTGGTGCCAGAAAGCAACCACATACTACAAGCCCACCTGACATCCTTGGAATTCTATTGGTAGCCTTGCAATTTGTGACACTATAACTCCATATAGGAATATAGAGTAAAAGAAGAACTACTACACCTCTGCTTGTATAGAATAAGAACATACAGATCGTGATTAGCGACTTTGTGTACCAGGAAATTAACATCTATAGATGAAGTCTCACGCCTTCCATAGATCAAGAGCTGAAAGAAAATCGCATGAAAGATCTTCCAACATAATTGTCATCAATGGCTGGATAGTTTTACAACTATAGTAGGAGATGCTGTGAAATGGTATGCTAAGGGGAACATTGCTTTCCTAAAGCCCGATTAGTGGTGCACTATTAGTGTGATTCTCGTCACACAAGGTGGTGAGCATACAGGGGTCTATTTATAAACAGGCCCTGCTAATATCTGTGAATATTCCTTTTGTATGAATAATGTTAAAAAAACAAATATTCCTAATATATTTTATTTTCAGGTGGAATGTATTGTGGTGCAATACTGCATTATAGCAACTAGATGGCACTGAGGAGCATATTTTATTTCCTATGCCCATCAGCTCCATCTAATGGCCATAATGCGGTATTACATCACATTACATTCCACCTGAAAAAGTATACCAAGACCTTTCATTTTTGCCATGATATAATACAAACTTTCTGATATTTGCAGGACCATCCACCACGTGTTTATAAATAGATCCCCTAGTGTTTACCTTAAATTAATTTTGATCCAAAAGTTTCTCTTAGAGGGGCTTTTGTTACGCTTTTCTTTCAGCTAAATTTTATCATCATTGTTGGAGGATTGGAACATTTTAGCAACCCTGAAGGATCCCTCATTTCTACTCCACATAGAGGAGCATCCTTTGGCTCCCCGCTTTTAGGGGTTTTTATTTATTAGGCTATAGATGATGATACAGAAATTATACCAGGAGATAAAAAAAGTGATACTTTGCACTTATACACCAAAGATAGATGTATTGAGAGTCGCAGGATGTATATAAACGGTGAGCTGCAGATACAGATAGAAAGGGATATAAAATATATATACACTGTATAGTGAACATGAGAGGTGACACTGTGCACCTGCTGAAGAACAGGGACAGCAAAACATATCACTATATATCAGTTATATGCCCTTTATACTGATGCCATGGGACCTTTACATTTTGTACCTGTGTCTGCTATCTCCCCCCTCCCTCCCTTTTTCCTGTTGTGGGATCTACTTGTTTGGTAACTTTGTTATATTTGTAAACTCAAATCAAAATCCTCTTTAAAAAACCCCAAACAAAACATGAACATAGCTCAGTGTCCCATATTCAACAAATCTCATCCTTCGTCAGATCTCAATGACCAGAAATGAAGTCACAGATTGGTTGCTATGGGTGACCACACTTTGCCTTCTCAAGCCAGACATGGGAAAGTTGGCTTTTGCATGTCCAGCAGTTAGCATTTAATGATGTCCCGTGCATGTGACCAATAGGCAGCTATTTTATACAACATTTGGGCTGATGAATAAAACCCGGAGCAGTCGTCTGCACCCATCAGATTTGGCACCCAGGTGGCGGGTTGCCAAAGGCAAGGGAGCCATTAACATTTTTTGTTTTCCTTTGCACCTTTTATGTGCATTATCACAGCAAGGAGAGGTACATATGAACCTTTTTTGTGCGTCAAGATGAAATGCAGTATCCCGTAGTAACCGGTCCTTCCACTGATCTTACTCCTGAAAGTTGATTGGTTGCTGTGGGTTACTGTCATTTACCTGTTATCCCTTCTCTAGGGACCCATGCTAAGAGTGCCTAATGTCTGTGACCCCACACAAAGCCATCGGTCTTACCTTGGCACAGCGGCAGAGGGAAGAGGAGTAAAAACATCCATTGGGTGCCCATCACAGCTGGGTAGTTAATCCTGAGTGCTCACAAGTTTGCGGGCATCTCTGTACGTTTCCCACCCCCACACAGCTCCGTCCCCATCACACAGTCAGAGAATGAGTGAGGTCACAGCCAGGGAAGTGCCCCCCCATCCTATATCGTTGTAGGACAAACTGCACCCTATCCACTTCCTGACTGCAGACAATAGGGAGAGCCTGAGAACCGACCGGGCTGGTGGAGGTGGGGGGGAGTGAAGAGCAAGGGGAAATATTACAGTCACACATCCAAAATATGAGAGGAGAGTGGACCAGGCTGAAAGCTTTCAAGCCGCACTATACAAGCACCCTGCGCCATTACTGATTGGCGATCCGTGACCCCTCCTATAGCGCCAGATTGTTATAATGTTATCAGAAGATTAGGGATGACCAGATTGACTAGATCGAGGGACAAAAAGTCCCAACAAATCTTTATGAAATTAAGCTCCTCAAAAAACTGCAGGGACCTCTCTACGAAAGGAGTTTGTTTTTACATTGGCCTGTGTTCAAATCAAACACCCCAACAGGATTAAGGGGAATTTTACAGGAAATCAGCCATGAAATTAAATCGGGGAATTTGTAGTGGACACAGGGGAAGAAAAGGAATAAGTATTCTTTAGTAATTCACTTCTAGCCTAATAGAGTGTTTAAGTTATCCACAGAAAATGTAACTTAATATGACAATACATAAAAAAAAACAAAGAAATGGCCACTCTGTCCTGGTATTGTTGGGCCAAGTCACCCCTGCCTTCTTCTGGGTCTTGGGGACTCCTGCCTAAACCAATGGTTACGTTTCCACCCACCTTGGTGTGTTTCCATATCTCATATAATATTCCATGTTGTATAAAATGATATCAAACTCCATCAGGGAAATGGGGCCTTGACTTCTGGAAATGCTAGTTCTCTGGCTGCTATTCCACATCACTTACTAGGAACAAGTATGCAGATGGAGAATTCTGACTTCACCGGCTTGTTTCTGGAAAGTGACACAAAGTATGGAGGATAACCATGACCATCCAGGAAACTGGGATCTACAGAGGAGGCCAGCAGAGGCAGCCCAAGTGTTGATCTTATGACAGGTTTCCTTTTATCTCCACATTGCTTTTCAGTGATGTCACCACCTCCTATGAATGGTTAGGCTGGATTTCTTGACACATTGGTACAAGATGGCTGGTTTCACTGATGGGTCACCCAGATGAATGAAACAACATGGAGTCATATGCCAATGCTGTGTTTATTACAGTGCAAACTGGGGTGTCAAGAATCTTCAAAGCACATCGCTGGTGTAATCAGTCACCACCACAAGTGAATCTAACATGAAGTGCCAGTTCTCTGGTTAAGGACCAGAGTTAGGGTTGTCCTCCTCAGTCCGTCTGTAGCTCCTTCACCCGCTGTTCCATGTCCTGCACCAGTTGGGCCAGCAGAGTAGAGTTCTGGTAGAAGAGAACATAGAATTGCCTCTCCTGCTCTAAATAAGAAGTTTGAATGGACTGTTTCTTCTTTTCCAGATCCCGAAGGCATTCCAGACAACACTGATTAAACTGTGCGACACCGGAGTAGAGAGCTTCAAAGGCCTGGGTGAGGGTCTAGGGGTAAGAAAAGAAAAAACGTTTAGAGCAGATTTGTCAATATATAGAAGACCCTTTTGATCAGGCGGTCCCTGCTCTCAGAGGGAGTGGAAGGACAAAACAAACACCAGATAAAATCAAGTCTGAAAACCAGAGAAATGTGCCATCTAAGGCCTTGTTCACACCGAATGCACTGCGTTCCAGAGCGGTAGCTGCTGGAACGCACCACAATGGCTCACAAAAATACCCCCTGCATTCTAGGGCAGGAGGGGGCGTGGCGGTACATTGAATTCAATGGCACCGCTCCCCCCCCCGCCAGCCGCCCGCAATGCGATCGGTCACGTGGCAAAACTTGGCCTGCGTTCCGTTCCACTACAAACGCCAAAAATAGGGCTTGCGTTTGCAGTGGAACGGAACGCAGGCAAAGATTCGTCACGCGTCCTATCGCACTGCGATGGGGGAGGGCAGCGTGGAAGCAGTGCCATTAAATTCAATGCACCGCCATGCCCCCTCCCGCCCCAAAACGCAGGGCAAAGTTTAGTGAGGGATAGCAGTGCGTTCCAGCAGCTGCTGCTCTGGAATGCACCGGTGTGAACAAGCCCTAAGGCTCTCTGCCGCCCCCTCCTTCCTTAGTAGCAATGGTTACATTAATCTGCTAATTCCCTCCAGCATTCTCTAGAATTCTTACACTGTATCTCTTGTTACTAAGATGTATTTATAGCCTATGATTCTCAGCTCCATCTAGTGGACAATATGTGGTATTTTCTTGGTTCACTACTGCCCATAAATATTTCATTTGACCAGAAGAGAAATTCGCCTAAAAACATTTGATTTTGCTCCACTCTCACAACAGCTGGTTCATTTGCCCAGAACGAATGTATATGCCGTTTTGCTGGATGATCAGCTCTGTAATTTAAAAAAAATAAACAGATCCCCTTGGAGTAGTGGAGCATACCTGTTTAGAGTGATCAAATCATGTCTGCACAAATAAAAAGCATGTGGGAAGCTCGTGGTAACGTGTGTCTAACGGAGTGGCATCTTAAAAGGCAATGTATAGCTTTTTTCATTTTTTTTTTTTTAATATGCAAAAGACATCAGGAAAAGAATCATAAATATGTGTTATAATTAACTGAAAGTATTCTTATCTCCACAGATATTCCATGATATGAGATATTGGCTACACTCCATGAGATATTGGCTACACTCCATGAGATATTGGCTACACTCCATGAGATATTGGCTACACTGGAAGTCAATGGTTATAGGTCAGTCCGCCTATTTACAACAAAGCAGTTAGCAGTGTCTGTAAATGTAATAAGCAAATCCCTTTTGATCCCCTTTGATCTATATAAAATTACAAATAAAACATGGAAGTGTTTTTAATTTTTTTATTTAAAACGAGAATTATGGAGTGAGTGAAAAAACACTCATTCCCATAATTCAAGCTGACCTGTCACACTGAAGCGGTCACAGGTCGGCTCTATTGATTGGGAACTCAGCAAACACATACAGCTGATTGCGGAGTTCCCAATCTTCTCCTTGCTGTCAGTCACCGCTCCCTGCAGGGATTCCCCCCCCTTCCCTCTCTGATACTCCAGGGCTGACTGGAGGAATGGACTGGGGACGGAGTGAGCATCGCTGGCTCTGCCTCTAGATAGGCAGAGCCTGCTGTCAATCAGCCAGCAGGGTGGATCTCAACAGTATTGTCAGGATCCGTCCCGGCTCCGGCACGGCTCTGCGCTGTCAGCATATGGCAGGCAATAGCCCACTATATACTGAGTTTAGAGTCACAGGAGGACATTATGTCCTCTTGTGACCCCAAAGAGAACTATAGGCCAAAAAGGGTTCGGCCATAGCTCTCTTTTAACACATTTTAAAGTCTATTCATATTTATTTTTTTTCAGTGCGCTGCAAGCCAATGCAAGTGCTCTTTACTACAAATGTTGTACTGCACTGGGAGCCAGGCGCACTTGGTTTAGCTGTGTATGGGTGTTGAGGTGCTATTGAAAATGAATGTCAAATCCACCCCAATGCACATACACATTGCATTGTAGTAATGGGCATGATACCACAAAAACAGTAAATGCAGCATAAACACTGCAACAATAACTCTACAAAGGTGCTCTCTGAAAACACACTTTATCTTTAATAAACACTACAGCATGGCTTGATTCTTGAAACAGTGACCTCTAATGGTTAGCAGAACGACTTTGCTTTGGACGGCAGCCATGTAAATGCTCAGTTACAAAATTTGCCATCTACTATACATACAAGAATATCTTCTATATGGTTTGCCTTACTTTAGACTCAAATAAAATGCATTATCAGCATTTATAAACATTACAATTGTTATGGTTTATATATGATTACAGTTAGGCCTGTGAGGAGTTATTTTTATTATCATATATCGCTTCCCCCTCCCTTTTAGATTGTAAGCTCTCAGGGGCAGGGCCGTCCTTACCATCTTGTCTTGATTTGTATTGTGATTGTAATGTCTTCCTTATATTGTAAAGCGCTGCACAAATTGTTGGCGCTATATAAATCCTGTATAATAATAATATTACAATATGTATAAATGTTTAATATTTATTTACCTGCAATAAAAAGGAAAAGCCTTTCGTTCTTTAGTGTAGTTGTATCATTATCTTCTTTTTGTTTTAATTAAAGTAGAAAAGACGTGCAGAACAGATGTTACTTTTATATACTGCACACTTTTGTTGGTTTTAGACGATCAGTTAATATCTTCCAATAACTCAAACTAAATAATTATTACCTTTTGTATCACTTGCCCCTCCTACTAGACTGTAAGCTCTCACGAGCAGGGCCCTCCTACCTCCTGTACTGAAACTGTATTGTATCTGTACTGTCTCCACTCCTTTGTAAAGCCCTGAGCAAATTGTTGGCGCTATATAAATCCTTAAATAAATCCTCCATATGGTTTGAAAGTTATGGGTTATCGACACCAAAGTTTGTAACTTGATGTTTCTCAGATTTAAGTGCCTTGTGCCTAGTTCAATTGATTTAATTGTTTTGTGTGTGAATAAATAAATATTTTTTTTTAAAAAGGGAAAAAGTAGCCGATATTGGACAACTTTTATTTTTTAATTTTCATAATTGGGACTTTAAAAGGGTTTCTAGCCTAAATAATGATATAAACATGATAACACAGAGAAATAATGTGCAAAGATCTATTTTGATAGCGGAATTAATGAATGAAGCGAAGATATTATAGTAAACCTGTTTACAAAATTTCACTTCTGCTTCTCTTTTGTACTTCCTTGTTGTGTGGCAAAGGTGCTAAGCCCCCCTCCCCCCCCCTTTCTCCGAAATCTGTCTTCGAGTCAGTTCATCCAAAAACTATATTTCAGTGTTTGGTAGATGTTGGAGCGTTCACTTCTTGACAGTTTATCTTCTGGAGGCTCTCTGGGTGAGATGGGTGCACTGATTTGGTGGCCTGCACACATGTTGTGCCCGTTATGAGAGGTTCCCACCATCCCTGTGGGATTTTTTATTTTATATTTTTTTTGTTTTATGGAAAATGTAACAGGGCGTGCACAAACATAGGCAGGGGCATGGAAAATTTCTAGCTAAACATAAAAAGAGTCAATAATTATGGAAGCATTATCTTGCAAATGTTGTCCCCATAATAAGAAACCAGCAATGTGCAATCCACAGCACTCCTGACTGGGATCCCATAAGATAGGTGGGTTCTGATATGACCTTCGGATGGCGTTGCGTTATTACAATAATATTCAAAAAGAAACCAGGAACATAAGAAACCCGGGACTATAGATAAATGGCAGATTTTGCCGTACCTAAGTTTATGGCAAGATTACCATATTTACGTTCCCCAAAATGTCACCAAAATAAGTTTCACATTACAGCGCTGCAAGCGAACGTAATAATAATAGGAAAAAACTTGACACTTAAGAGCTAGTAGGGTGAAATGCTCTGACTGTTAAAAGGCTTGATTGCTCTGTGACCTGTCTTTGTTTATAAGGTCAGTCTTGGATCACCAACTCAATGAAAGAGTTTAATAGCCATCATGTGTGACTTGTGTGTAGAAACAATCAAAACTGTATGGCTTTTGTTTATACACACAAGCCATCTATGAGTACCCTGTCCTTGAATGACCTGGTGATAACAAAATGGATGTTGTGCATCCATTCATGACCATGCGGGTAATCATAATTGACTTTTTTTGTATAAAAAACAAGTGTCAAAAAGAAAGAAAAAAAAAAAAAAAGTACAGCAAGTGTAAGGCTAGGTTCACACCTGGACGACTCCTGACTGCGCAGCAATCGTGCACAAAACCAAGCTGTCCAATCCCCCCCAAAAAAGCAAAAAACACTGAGGCCATCAATCTCGATGCCTCAGCAGGGACAAGCAAGTGAGGGACAGGGAGGCTTCTCCCCATCTCCTCCCTTCCTCACACTAGCTTGGGGACCCGGTTGGGGGGCGGGGCTTCGACGGCCTGGGGGACGGGGCGTGCTGGGGGCGAGGCTGGAGAATGCCTCACCTGGAACCAAAGGTACCAAACGTCACTGCTATGTAGTTGGCCCAGAGCACAAGCATACAGCCAACACGGTGCGTGCATGTAGACAAGAAGTGACTGAAAGAGTCTGGAGGAGATGAGCAGCACTGAGATCCAAAAGAGGATGAAATAAGAACATGGTATTAATATACATGAAAAAAAATGGCAGTTGTTTATGATGCGATTTAGGAAACTATGGGCCCCGGTGGCCCTATTGTGGCCAAACAAAAGCAACACTTGTAAAGTCATGTGAGCTGCCTGTCCTGCAATGACACAGATCTCTATGCAGCGTTGAGGTGAATGAGCTCCGTGGGATACAGCAGACTTTACACTGCAGGAACAGAGTGGAGCAAACACTACAATGTGCAGCTAGAAATAGAAGGTTTCATGTTGTCCAGTCACAGTTTAGATCTTATTTAAAGAAATTTGGCTGGGTCTCACATGCTATTTGGCCTCGGCAGGATCTCAGCATGGACAAGGTTATGACTTTGTTAGGGAAGTACTTACCGGGTCTCTCAGTTGCAAGTTCCGTGTTCCACGGCACAAGCAATGCTGAAGCTCCTCACAGCAATGTTCCAAGCTGGAGGTCTGCGGAAGGGGCCCGTCATGGATGGTACTCAGTGCGGTCATCTCCTGAAGAAGAGCACCAGCTTGGCGCTGGAGGGCTTCATACTTTGGAAACAGCTCTTTCTGCCTTGATGGGTTCTCCAGCATCACCGAGAGCCTAAAATAGGTCAATGAGGCAATATGAATAAGTGAAGGAGAGAGAGAAGAAAAAAAACAATATATAGAAGGAGATTCAGGGAGAAAGATGAAGACACAAGAGTGAGAAGGTTATGTGTTTAGATTTCTCCCTTTCAATTTTTGCCATCTCCTATTGAGAACATTTCCCTTCACTTCATGTCCTGTTGACTCAACAGAATGTCATAGGAAATCTCTCCAAAAAGTGAGGGAAATCCTTTCAGACAGTTGTCACCAGAGCACGCCTGGCTATTGGAAAATGTCCCCTCTAGTGTTGGTCTGATGGAAACTCAAAATTTTGGATTTTCTTTTTGCTTTCAACCCAAGGACAATTAGAGAGAGTGTGTCCTACTAATGGGAACACAAGCCACAATAAAGAAGTCCTAACCCTTCCCCACTCTAGCAAATATAAAGTAAATAAAGTTTTGGATTTACCTAAACTTTAATGGAGCATGTTAAATTGTTAATTTTGGCACAATGCAGCTACACGGGAAACCTGCTTTGTCTTGTTCTGTTATAGTATTAAGGTGTAACTGAAGCCAAAGCTTAGAGTTTTGGATGGAGTGGTAAGGGATTAGAACACCTCAGTTTTTTTTGCTGTCTGTGTCCCCGTTATTCACCCTCCCTATGTGCCCTGTTGACCGTTATCACTGAAAGTGACAGAAAATCCCAAATTTTGTCACCAGAACAGGAACAGGTAATCTTCCAATGGGGACACAAGTTCTGATGACCCTACTGATCACCAGAGATTTCCCTCACTTTGGAGGGAGTTTCTCCCCCTTCCTATTGTTGCTATCAGACAGGAAGTAAAGGGAAATCCTCCCAATGGGAGACAGATGGCAAATAAAAATCTGACAGGGCTTATAACCCTCCCTTACGCTATTCAAAACAAACAAAGGTTTTAGCTTCAGTTCTACTTTAAAGTAACTAAAGGCAAAACGGCGAGGACTAGGAAAAGTCAGGGACTAGGTCATGGACCAAGAACCCAACAGTTGCAGGAGAGAGGAGGGGACCCGGTGGCATACCTTATCCTGCCGGGTGAACGTCCCCTCCTCTCTCTGCCGGCGTCCATCACCAAGATGCCCGGTTCTGAGGTGACACCCGGCCTCGGAACCCCTCTGCTTACAGATGTACCATGACCGGGATGAATGAGAATCCTCACAGAAAGGTATCCCTATTGGAAGAATTCCCCTCCATTCCTGTTCTGGTGATAAAGGGAACATCACAGAGGACATCACTGGGTCTAAAACAAAGTATCTAATGAAAACAGGAAGCTTAAATTTAAAAATGTATTAAACCAGGAAATGCAACATAGGTGCAAATTTAAACTTCAGCTTTCTGCTTATTGGTTTCAAATCTAAGAGAGGTGGATTCTAACTGGATGCCAATCATCACAGCACATAAATGTCCTCTGCACTCTGTGACGATAATGGGGGCAAGTCTGATTAAAAATAGAACTCTCGTGACCCCCAGTTTACAGCAAATGCAGGCCTTCATTTAGTCATTTGCCAGGTCCCTCCACATTCCACAGAACAGAGATCTGCTTATCTGGCCTGTGATCTTTATTGCCCCCCCAGCCCTAGTGAGAGTCCCAAATCACCTCTAAGTCTTTTATAGCTGTCCCTAATTAAAGGCATGTCACCAGGCATTCATCTGTCACCAGTGGACGAGTTAATATAAACAAGCAGGTCTGGTAGAGGTGACCCCACATTCACCCAAAAGTCATCAACCTGAGTTACAAAAATCAGCTCCATTAATAATGTGGAATTGGGCGGGGATAGTGTAAAATTAAGGATTATCCTCCTCCATGCTTTCCATCCCCAGCCCTGCCCTAGGGGCTGGCTCTGTGACACCCCCTAGAATGCTAAACAAATATGCTGTCAAAGCCAATAGAGGTGGCTCTTGTTTTAAAACATCATGAAAGGAACTCCAGCAACATCAAGAAGCCTTAACATCGCAGAAGAGTTCCCCTTAAATCGCTGGACATCATCTGCTGAAAGCTTGCTTGAAGAAGAGCCCTTCAGACTTCTCTTTTGCTTATTGAACTCTGAACTCTGTCAGAACTTCTAATTCCAGGACTGTTGAGTATTCTCCTTTTATTCCCTTTTATTTTACTGTTGTATATATATTTTGTCTCTTTTTATTAATATATTTTTCTGTATATTTTCGGCACCGTTTCTTTTATTAATGGACAATCTTAAAAATCGTTAAGCTTATCTCTACGCTCTAAATACGAACTTAAAGTATCCTTGCCTCTGTGAAGAGTGCTACTGTATAGTGAATCCTGTCATATTCCTGTCTGAGAGGAGAGCGGTATCATAGACCGTACTGTATAGTGAT
Organism: Nanorana parkeri; assembly: GCF_000935625.1. Lineage (NCBI taxonomy): Eukaryota > Metazoa > Chordata > Amphibia > Anura > Dicroglossidae > Nanorana > Nanorana parkeri. The sequence goes on from NW_017306483.1 coordinate 1,257,998, forward strand.
CGGTCATATTCCTGTCTGAGAGGACAGCGGTATCATAGACCGTACTGTATAGTGATCGGTCATATTCATGTCTGAGAGGACAGCGGTATCATAGACCATACTGTATAGTGAGTCCTGTCATATTCCTGTCTGAGAGGACAGCGGTATCATAGACTGTACTGTATAGTGATCGGTCATATTCCTGTCTGAGAGGACAGCGGTATCATAGACTGTAATGTATAGCGAGTCCTGTCAATATAATATGTCATTATATTGGCACAGCACTTGCTGGGCACGGTCTGTGTTTCCATTAAAACACATGGTGGCAGCGAACGTTTGGTGAGTAAAGGGTTAACTGCGAAGTTAACCAACCCTGGTCTGCTGGCCTGAGATTGTGTCCTGCGAGCTGGGGAATCTCTGCGCAGGGTGAGGCTGAGAGTGGTATCGCCACGTCCTTGCGACGCCCACGCCCGGTTCACACGTGTGTATAGTCACGTGTGATTGACGTACAGCGGGTTTGGGCCGGGCGTACGTCACACACTTTACTAGGGATACCTGTATATGAGTGCACTTTCCTCACCTAGGCAGGAGAAACCAGGAGTCAGGCCCAGCTTTTCAACAGAACAATCTACCTTCCTTTAAAACTACAGCAAGACAAAGCAGTAATGCGGAAATGCTTCTGAGCTTTCTAGAGTTAAACACGACCACAAAGGAACAAAGAGGAACCAAAGTGCACTGAAATAGCCAGAACAATTGGAAGCCATCACACATCTTAATGTGCAGTCTGCGGGCCATTCTCAGGGGGTACCGGCCGGGCAGCGTGGAGCCAGAGGAAAATGCTTCTCAGCAGAATAGGAAATTCAAACAAAAAAAAATAATCAAAACAATGCGAGGTGAACAAGAATGTAAACCGCTGAGGCACAAACAATTAAAACTATAAACATGGCTTCAAAAGCTTCAATAAACTGTAAGTGCTGAATTGACACATGAAAAATAAAGAGAAATAAGCCCTTAAAGGAGAACTCTAGACATGTAAGATACAAAAATACAAATTCTGACCCCCTTCCCCCCCCAGTACACATCAATATGTAGCTGATTTTGTAAAATAGATGTTCTAACACCAAGTACTACTCACCTTAAATCTGCAGTCCAGATAGTCCTGGAGCAAAAGAAAAGAAAAATAGGCGGAAGGACTACATGACAGGGTGGACAGGGAACTTGGAAGTACGGGGTTAAGTTAGTGTTAAGGGGGGATGGGTCACTTACCTGATTGGCCGGTTTCAAGAGTTGCAGGAGGGCCTCCTTAGTGGTCTGGAGGGGGGCGGAGTAGTACGTGTTCAGTCTGGATTTGCCACACGGCAAGCGAGCTTCCCGCCCACCTGCCCCTTTTTTTTTTTCCCGTTCTCTCGCACTAGTTGCGTACAGGTTCCTGTCTGTTTGGACCGATGGTCCTGAGGTCTGTGTTGGCTGTGTTTTGGTTGAGTCATTTTGGTGGTTACAGGGACTCGTCTCAGGTGCGTAGTCCTTGGCGGATTCTTCAGTAAAGAGGTCTAA
>NW_017306483.1:1260330-1276932 GCF_000935625.1 Nanorana parkeri
TTCAGTCTGGATTTGCCACACGGCAAGCGAGCTTCCCGCCCACCCGCCCCTTTTTTCGTTCTCTCGCACTAGTTGCGTACAGGTTCCTGTCTGTTTGCACTAATGGTCCTGAGGTCTGTGTTGGCTGTGTTTTGGTTGTGTCATTTTGGTGGTTACAGGACTCGTCTCAGGTGCGTAGTCCTTGGCGGATTCTTCAGTAAAGAGGTCTAAGTCATAGTTCTACAAGGTCTCTGCAGTTTCTCATATTTGTCCCTGAGTCGGTGTGTTGCGGCTAGGGACCAGTGTTTAAGTGGTTTGCAGAGACCGACAATCTCAGTAAAAAGGTGCCTTTACAGACCTCAGATATAGTTAGAAATATATTTATATTGTTTGTTATAAGTGATTGTGTTATTTATACACACCCTGTTTCACTTGAAATTTGTAATAAAAGGCTGCTACAGCCATTTTAACTCCAATCTCGAGTGTGGTGTCTTAATGGGGAGGTGGGGATTATTGGAGGGTGGTGGCATAGCAGCATGGGAGTTTGGGTGTAAAATTGTTATGGGACCATGTTCTACCTTGTCATGCAACAGCCAGCTTCCCAATCTTTAACCTGGGACTGTATCTTATCTGCATGAAATGGTCACTGGTCCTGTACGGATTACAGCAACATGACCGGTCAGCAGGGCAGGATTTCCCACAAGGCCAACCAAGGCCCGGGCTCGGGGCAGCAGGGAGTAGAGGGGCAGCAGGGGTGTGGAATTCTTATATCCCGACGCCCGGGACATGTAGTTCTGGGCGCCCAGCGGTAGTTGTTTTCTACATTTAGCCCTGCTAAGCGGGGGAAGCCACGGCTTGTTTTCTACAAGTGAGCTCGGTGATGACACAGAGATCCCTTGTATGCAGCCTGAAGGTCTGCCATTCTCCATTGGGAAGGGGGGCGGGGGAATGGGAGGGTGGGGGGGGCACATTGAGGAACCTGGCCTTGGGGCAGCACAGAGAGTAAATACAGCCCTGCCACTCAGAAGCCAGCATGCAGAATGGACCAGTCATCACATTTAGAATATTCAGAGTGGAAGATTGCAGGACAACAGATTCCATAGATTCTATCTATAAACATAATTGCAGGGTCCTTTTGCCCTGCAAATATATCTTTGAACATTAGTTTTGGGTGAATAATGCCAACTACAAATGTTCCCAATATATATTTTTTCCAGTTCGAATGCATTATCATATAATACTACATTTTGACCACTAGATGGAGCTGAGGACCATAGGAAAGAAGTATTGATTTCCTATGCTCATCAGCTCCATCTAGTGGCCTTAATTGTAGTATTACATGACAGTACATATAAATACACCCATTGCTGTTCAGACATTTATTTTTGAAAAGCAGCAACAGCGTAATGAGGACCAGAGAAGAGAAACTGTACTTTTTTTTAATGCGTTGTGGTGCTTTTTAACACATCATTCTGCTCAGAAGAGAAGTTTCAGTAAGTACGCATTTTGAGGTTTAAATGCAAGCATCTGCATTTGACCTGGTACCAGACTGTTGTTGTGCATGTACAGTAGAGCTCGGAGAGGGAAAAGCAGCACAAGGAGAGGGAAAAGCAGCACAAGGAGCAAGTCAGCTGTGTTGCAGTGCTCATATACTAACAAGGAACATGATCCCAGGAGGAGAGCAGAGTGACAGAAGAATGAACTCAACAATCTACTGCTTCTCAACAATCTACTGCTTCAGAGGCTGGGGAAGGATAAGACTTTATCAAGGCTAAACAGATCTACAAATAATAGGGGAAAAAACAGTGCAGGTGTGCATGTATTTCAACCATGAATTTAGCATTTTGCCTTAAGTTCAGGAAAAATTAATTTTTCCTAGAAGTTCTCTTTCCATAGAGCCTCACCTGACGGCTGTGTGGTCTTTGCTGTCAACTCGTATCGGTGGCAGCCACTGAGGTGTAGTCCATGGTTCTCTTGGCCCGAGTATTCTCCTTCCAAGTTCACCGACTAGGCTGCCCATGTCGGTCTTCAACGTTCGAAGGTCCCTCTCAGTTCGGTGATACTCCCTCATTTCAACCTGCAGGCCCAACTCTACCAGCTGCAGACGAGACAGCTGAGAGAGCACAGCCTCCGCCACTGGAGCTTGTTCTTGGTCTATCCATGCCAGCCTCTGTCTCTCGGTATGAACCCAGCCTTGGTGGGCATGTAGGCATAGCCCCACTGAAGCCTCGCAGACCAGCGGAGGTAGTCTCTGCAACTGCAAACTTTCCACCTCAGCCTCTAGCATCTGTACTTCCCTCTCCATCAAAGGCAAACGTTGAGGATCCCAAACCTGGCAAAATGGTCAATTGACCTAAGCAAGTTACTAAAAGTGATAAAAGTAGGAAAAACATTCAAAAATATGTGTAGACGCCCCCACATCGGCACAGAATATAAGATTTTTGACATTTGTACAACAACATCCCAACATTATGACTAGACAAGAAGCCTGCAGCTGTGGTTTGAAAAATAATGATTCCTTAAAGAAGATGTTGGAACTTCTTGCACAGCCTCAGAGAGAAACACAAGCACACAGTCTGATATGCTGCACATGGCTTGAAGGAAGCCACAGCTTTATTCTCTACAACAGAGCATATACCATAGATATATAAACAGAACTTATAAACACTGCCATCTAGTGACCGAAATTGTATACTGCAGGAGTTATTGCTATAAACACAGTAATGTGTATTCTTTAAAAAAAAAAGTTACTTTTTCTGGTCTTATTTAAAATTATCTCAACACACAAAGTCGATATTACAGTTTTGGGCAGACTGAGATTTTCAATGACTTCCTAGCCTCTTATTGTCCACCATACTAGTTTAGGTTTTCACCCACTTCTTCATCGTCAAAAGAAGCTGATCTCTCCTAGCTGGGCTCACAGATTACGCTATGATTCTTATGGAGAATCCATTATGGCGACAACATTTTCGGCTTTGCAATGGCTGTGCCAACTAAGCAGAACAGGGAATTTTGGTTGGGATATGCCACCATTGGAGTCCACAAGGGCTATAGGAGACCAATACGTGCATTAGCTTAACTGCCCAACAAAATAACACTTTAACCAACATTCAGTAACACATTTTCCTTACACCTTCCTACCCCCTCCCCTGTCCTCAAAACCCGCCTCCAACAGTTTTACACACCCCTTGCCCCCCTGCCAACCAAAAATGCTCAGTTTCAGTCTTGAATCCCTCTTCCGGTAATTTTGTCCTTCGGTAGAATTTTCCACAAACGATTTTTCTCTGCGGCCTGTTTTCTACGCGAATATACCTCCGATTCTTTATTTTCTCTTTAGAAGTGCATATGTTGTTTCTAACTCTGAGGATGCACATGTCTAATGGTTAAAGGAAATCAGCCATAAAAAACAAAACAAAACAAAAAAAAACATGGAGTCTGTTGAGCTCTAGTTCTGAAAATGCTATTGATTGACTGGCATGCTGATTCTCTTACCTTAATGTTTGAGACACTGACTTGGAACGAGTATTCAGGTAAGTATTTTGTTTTACTTTGCTGTCCTGTACATGTAACAGGTCAGTGACTCAAATAACAGCCAGGGAACTAGCATTTTTAGAAAGAGGACAGTAGTGACAGCCCACTTTTTTTTTTTTTTTTTTTTTTCTCTTTATCCATCTATAGCCAAAAACTTTTTTCTACAATTTGGTTAGAGTGTAGAAGGATTAGTACTCACAGTGCCACAACCAAGATGGCTGCTTACTATAAACTGCAATGCCGGCAGCCATTTTGGTTGTGGTAGTGGGGACGCACTGAATATGCGCAAGATGGTCGCCAGCAATGAGGTTTATTGTCAGCGGCCATCTTTTTGGTGGTAAACAACTCCAGAAGACAAGTGTCATCACCCGGCGCAGGGTGATGAAGCTTGTCTTCTGGTGCCATGTCCATACACTTGCCGTACAGACACTTGCGCATTGTCTGTACAGCAAGTGTACGTACATGGCGACAAACAAAGCATCATCACCCCACGATTCATTATCGCAAACAAAAAAAGAAGGAATTAAAGGGCTGCCGGGAGGTGCGTACCGCCAGTGGAAAAGCCCTGAGTACCCATGTCAGGTTTTCTTGATGTCCACGTTCCAACTGCAAAAAGTCACCCTCTGGTGACCATCACTGGTCACTGGCACAGGAAGTGATCCAAAATTTTACAGTTCTCACTGGAACAGGAGATAAAAGGAAAACCTTCCATTGGAGACACTAGTTCTGGTGACAACAGCCTAAAGCTGGCCATACACTGAGAAACTTTTGGCCAGTTCTTGATGAACGGATTGAAATTCGCTCTATGGGTGGCCCTGTCTTCAGCCTCCCATCTGACATATACAGGGTTATTCACAAAAGAGTGAAGAGTTTGGAGAAGGGAGAAGAAGGAAACAATCTAGGACAATATATCTGAACTGTAAAAATTCTCCTATTCAGCTCGCTGTCCAGTTCAGTTATGTTGTCCTAGATTGTTTCCTTCTCCGGCCTTCTCCAAACTCTTCACCCTTCTGTGAGTAACCCTTTTAGAAATCAAAAGAAAAAAAAAATCTCATCCAAACAGTGCCAATCAACTGAAGTCACTGGGTATTGTGACTGTGGCACACCCACCGATATCAGAATATGATGGGGAATCAGTTAGATTTTTTTTTTCCTTTCAGCCCGCAAGCTTTAACACTAGTGTATGACCAGCTTTTAAGCAAAAATCCCTAATTGTGGCAAGTTTTCCACTCACTTCCTGTTGTGTCTCAAGAAGAGGAAGTAAAAGACACCATCCTGATGGGGAGTAAACAGCCAATTGGAGCCCCAACCATTTCCTATTCTACCCAAAATAAAACAAACAAAAAAAAAGTTTTAGCTTTGGATACACTGTACCTATTGCATTGTGGAGCTTTCTAGAAATGCAAAAGAATTCTGGTGCTTGGACATGCCATATGAGAAGAAAAAAAAAATTACATTTGAAAGAAAAAATATTCTGGAGGCAATATGGAATATGCAAAATATCAATAAAAGTTGAACTTTTCCTTAATATTCTTATCTCTCACCTGTTCTCCCACATTCCTATCCAGCCATTTTAAAGCCTCCATATTACCATTGAGGGTAGCAAGTGCAAAGCTTAGTTGTATTTTCTGGGAGGACCATGCCGTTCGAACTCTGTTGCTTTCCTTTTCCATCTCTGTGTGAGCTTTCCTTTCTTTCTCCAGATCTTCCTCTTTTACAGGCAACGCTTCCATGGCATTCTGTTCCACTTGTTTCCAGCATGTTTCTTCAAGTTTTATGTAGCCATCCAAGTCAACAGAAGATAGGAAGATACCCTGGCAAGACTTGCCAGTGTGATAGTCTCCAAGCTCTGTTGCCATCTCTCGAAGTCTCACCAAGGCTGCATTGCACCTCGAGTTTAGAGTTGAAAGTTCTTCCTTGGTGTTACTCAGACACTTCTCCTCTTGCCTCTCCACCTTCTCCAAGGACAAACGACTGTGGAACAATGTCAACCCCAAAGACTCCAACTTGTTGCGGCATTGCAGTCGATGAGCTTTGAGGGTTTGCAAGCTCTGTAGCTCCGCTTCGAGTTCCTCCAAGCTTTTTGTATGTTCAGTCCTGGAGTCCCCTTCTGCTTCATTCGCACCATGGCAGAGGTCTTGAAGCTCATCTGCTTCTAGAAGAGGTTGTCCAGAGTCTAGAAGAGCATCGTAAGCCTCCAATTGCTCACTGGTTAAGACATTTTTCTGATCCACAGCGCTACAAAGCCAGCTTAGAAAGACCTCTAACTCTTCACTGCCTTCACAGAGCCAATCAAAATCCTCCCCTTTAAGATCCTGTGCTCCAGGGTAACCAATAAGATGGAGCATCTCAACAAAGTCTGAGCCTTTAACATGGGCAGAGTCCAGAAGAAAGCAAGTAGATCGTTGACGAGAGAGCCTCGAAGTGGGGGGCGCATTCTAGAAAAAGAAAATAAATATTGTTACTTTTCATGAGGGAAGCATTGGGGGCTGCCATTACTGACCTCCATATGCAAATGCTAGTTGCCTGGCTGTTATGGAGATCTGTTGACTTCAGTACTTGGGTTAGTGACACAGAGTATTAAAGTCAGTGGGTCAGTATGATACCTAGGCATTTGTAGGGGAGTTCAGTAATGGCTGCCTCCATGTTTCTCATGTCAAAAGTGAACTAAATTCTGTAATCCCTAACTGTCCCCTCTTCAAAAGTCCTTCTGCTTTCCAGCTCCCTCGTCAACTCCTCCCATGCTCACCTTCAAGACTTCACTAGAGTCTCTCCCATCCTCTGGAACTCTTTACCCCAACCTGTCCATCTATCTCCCACTCTGACTGCCTTTAGGCGATCCCTTAAGATTCATCTCTTCAGGGAAGCTTATCCGACCTCAACCTAACCGCTCAACCATCACGTTCTCAAAAAATTCATCCCCACACAGCTAACTCCTCATGTATCACTTCTCCCTCCCTGGGCAATTTAAAATCAAAATACAGTATGTAGCAATAAATTGGTAAATAGGTAAAGTACTTACTAAAAGTTTAGCCATTGTATCCCGTATGGATGGATGGATATTTAAGAGTTCCTGGATAAAATGAAAAACATATGACTGTTATTAACATCAGCTTGGATCAGTATATTTGCCATGACATACTGACACAGTTACATTTATATCGAATAATACCTTAAAGTAGAAGTCAACCAAACCTTTTTTGTTTCTGTTTTGGATGGAGTAGGCAATGGGGAGTGGGGTTAGAACCCTGTTGGGTTTTACAGCAATCTGGAACAGATTTCCCCTCACTTCTTGTTTTGCTGACAATGTATTCAGTAGAAAAGAAGTAAAGGAAATCTGCAACAGTGACATAAGACTGCTATAAAAAAGGTGACAGGCATTTTTATATTTTGCCATTGGAGATTTCCCTTTACTTCCCGTTTGGTAAAAAAACAACTATTTTCAGCAGAACAGGAATTGAGGGGAAAATCCCTAATGGAGTCCCGGAAAGGAGTAAAATATGAGAGAGGTTCTAACCTTTTCCCACTGCATCTGAAACCCCCCACACAAATATTTTAGTTGTTGTAAAGCAAACCTGTGTTTTTTCTTGAATGGGTTATAGCCCCCTTCATCTGTAGCGTATACTTAGTGTACCTTATGTAGTTCCCCTGCTGGTTAGTTTAGTGCCGGGCGTAGAAAGAACAACCTTGTAATCCGGGGTATGGATGGAGAACCATGTTACACACTCCATGTAAAATGCTGATCCACATGGGGATTCCATTCCATTTCTGTCCTCTAGGATTCCCGAAACTTGTAGCTTACAAAAGTAATTTATTTTATTCCCGGCGGCTGAACAGAGCAATTGTGGGAGCAAACAAAAAGGCAAATTATATATATATTCTGATGTGAAGGGGGGAACAAGAGTGCCACTATGGAGAGGGAAGGTGGACAAGAGGAGCAACAATATGGAGAGGAGGAGGTGATGAGAGGGACCATGGTGACAGAAGATGAGCATCACTAAAGAGACAGAAGAGAGAGGAGACGTGTGGCACTATGAACATGTGGGAGCAGAGGAAAGTCATTATGGAGAGGGTAGGTGGAGAAGAGGGTCAATATGGAGATGGGAGGAAGAGGAGATGAGAAGCACAATGGAGACAGAAGGGTGAGAAGATGAACAGCGTTATGGACATAGTAGGGGAAGGACATAAGTGGCACTATATAGACAGAAGGTGGAGGAGATGAGTGGCACTATTGGCAGGGAAGGCTCAGAAGACAATTGACGCTGCAATGAAGGAAGAGCAGATCAGTGGCATTAGGGAGAGGGGTGGTGGAGGAGGAGAACTATAGAGAGGGAAGTGACAGTGTATGAATACTGCTGGTAGATATTGCTGGCACTTTTATTAGAGGGCAACAATTGTAAGGTTATCTGTTCAAATTGGATGAATAGTATAAGAACCCAGTGCAGGTTAAAAAATAAACATATAAAAAGGCCGCCACTTAGTAAAGAACACCCGTCAGCATATAAGATTTAATTTTCTTGTAAAGCTTTTAAGATGGGAAGCCAGAGGAACATTTTGGTTTTTTATATAAAGCATATCCATTTACACTTCGCATTTCTTGTGCGTTGTTCATTTTGAATGTGGTGCCAAAACGCACAAGGACAAAAAAAAAAAGGTACAGTGCACGACAACGCACGCTACTGCATCACTGTGTACTGAACTGCAATGAATGTGCTCTGGAGCCGTGTTGCCTTAGTGTATTTGGGTGCCATTCAAAATAAATAGCACCACAAGGCTCTAATGTGCATAACATGGAGTTGTGGTGTTTTGTAAAGAATAAGGGCCGAAACGTTACGTCACGAGTGAACTCAGGGAACACCAAAAATTGAATTGCTGATTTTGTGTATACAAAGTAGTGCACTTATACACTATACATAAAATTACACACAATCTGCATGTTGCACATAGCCCTGCACTATACACAAAGTTTACACATACCCCTGCTCTATACACAAAAATACACATAGCCCTGCACTATACACATAGCCCTGCACTATACACAAACATACACACAGTTTGCACAATGCACACAAAACATGCACATAGCCCTACAATAAAAATAAAATCACAAGCATGCATGCAGCCCTACATTATATTCACACACATGGGGGGATCTCCTGGGGCCCTAATGGATGTGGGGACCCTGGGCAATAGCCCCCCAACTCCAGCCCTGCTCTTGACAAACCGTGCGTTATACCCATGATACAAAAGGAAGAGAAAACAGTATACAAGGTCTGATGGTAGACAGAGAAGCCCCCAACATTTCCCTCTCATCTATTCTTTATCCAACAGAACACTAAAGAATAAGTTAATGTTTATATGTATAATGAAGCACCATACCTGGTCAATTAATCTGTGCAGGGTATCATAAAGCAAATGTATGTTTGAGATGAACACACAGCTTCAGGATAATTATTTAAACTGTTTCCACCTGAGCTCTACCCCAGATGAAGGAAGCCATGAAATGGTATCAGGTCCAGCAACATTTGTTAGTAGCTTTTTTAAAGAGACACTCATCACCAGTGATAAGGGGGTTTGTTGTGAACCCAGTTCATCTGAGTTTGTTCAACCCTGCACAAAACACCTCCCCCTCCCCCCTCCCAACCCAATCACTTGCAGCAGGGACATTTCCATTTCCTCATACATTAATCACCAATTTTTTGCACCATCCAAAATGTCCTTAGAATATCCCAGTGTATATAAATAAAATCCCAAACATACTAAATCAATAAACTTAAAAAAATCCATCTTCCCATTAATAAAGCACTCTGTGGACCCACCAAGACATAAGACGCCTAAAGGCATTCAGACTGTTGCAGTGCGTTGCATTACCACACGCATGTTATCATGATTGTTTTGACTGTAACGTGCATTGATTTACAACAGTCCATTAACATGAATGGACTGCCAATCCTCTACATACCTAATCCCAGTCACAGGTAACCCTGCCCACAGTCTACCTCAGGCCCGCCCAGTGACTGGGAAGTCCTGCCCAGACCTTGTCTACTTACCCGAGTGTCCCACCCAAACCCTGCCTCTAATTATGCAGGGACTACCCACCCTCAGACCTCGATCACTATAATGAATGCATTTTTGAGTTACTGTGTATGCGCAGTAACGCAAATAATGGTGACACTGTGATCCCGGGACACAGAATCTTTGGGATTGAAGTCCAAGATGGGGGACTGTCCCAGCAAATTCGGTGCATTTGCATTTATGCCTCTGTAATGCACATTTTAACAGACTTGAAGAATTTTATTCCAACATGGCGCACCACAAAATGCAGATGTTTCACATATGTAGAATGTGGTGTGCTAAAACACAAGTGCTTCCCTGCCTAGGTACACTAGGGGCCCCATTCAGATTGGCTTCACACTATTATTAATGCACTACTGTTTTTGTGTTGCATTGCCTTTAATAGGGGGCAATGCGCTCACAATGCAGCGCACCACAATAAAACTCACACTGCAGTGCACGGCAATAAAACAAATAAGAGACCCCCTTTTTTGTTCCATTGTTTTGCTTTGGCAGCCTATTCTAAATGGATTAGTTGCCTTGATGCAATGCCTGTTAACATGTGAAATACAGAGCTTACACATAGATGAATGTAGTCTCCAGGTCTGCAGCCTGCCCAGGGTCAGGCAATGTCTATGTGCTCTCCAGCATCCTGTGCTGTAAAAACCATGACGAGTAATGGCAGCATGCTATCTCATGCAAGATACATTTTTTAGGTTTGGACCCAGCTCTTGAAGTACAACGTAAGATGCTGGGAATGAACCTGGCCAGTGCTGGGTGGACAATGGCAGTAGAAGTTTCATTCATCAGCATGGGGGACCTGTGCAGCTATTGGGAAGTCCAATGAGAAGAACTGAGAGACAAATATGACAACATGTTGAGTATCAGGGTTATTCACAAAAGGGTGAAGAGTTTGGAGAAGGCAGGAGAAGTGAACAATCTAGGAACAGGGATGGCTTTAGGTGCCCTGTGCGAGAAAGCTTTACAGCGCCCCTCAGTAACCACACCCCTCAGTAACCATACCCCTCAGTAACCACACACATTTTTTCAATATCCGCGCCATTTAAAGACTCCTATTTTGTTAAACCGCAAAGAAACATATTAAAAAGTGTGATAAAAATAAAACTTTTATTCAAAGGTATTAAACTTGTAGGCACAATATAAGTATTCTTATTACATAAAACAACAGAAGGCAAACAATGGTAAACAATAAATGTTAAACTAAAATAGAGTCTATAAAAATAAAGTGTCAGGTTGTCATGCCGACCCTTTCTTCAAGTAAGTGCATCTAGAAAAGTAAAAATAAAAAACAGAACACAAAATCTAGACTACATGTTAAATGAATGAATTACTATTTGTCCGAATATACGAAAAATGTATTCAGGCACATAATAATTTGTTTGAGAATGTGCGGCGGCCATGTTGGCCCCCAATGCATTCTGCGAATGCACACCGCCATCTTTTTCACCAGCCCCAGCACTCAATGAATGGGAAGCACTCAGTACAGAGGCTTCCCATTCATTCAGACACAGTATAATATTTACTATCACCAGTTTCTGAATGGGGAGGAGCCTCTGTAGTGAGTGCTACTCCCCACTGAGAAATGAATTCATACCTGGGGACACATAGTACTATGTAATACTCAGTTATTACTAACTGAGGAGGGAGCGCTGTCATGTCGGATGGCCAGCGGTGAGGAGGAGAGAAGTCGCCCCGAGGACGAGCTGTGTTGGCCGCCTGGCGCCCTGGTTGCCATGGCGCCCTGTGTGGCCGCACAGCTCACACACCTCAAAGGCCGGCAATGTCTAGGAACATTGCTGGACTGGAAATAATTTTTCCATATCAGACATGTTGTCCTAGATTGTTCACTTCTCCTGCCTTCTCCAAACTCTTCACCTGTTTGTGAATAACCCTGCAAACGTTGACTATCAGATACTGTATATAAGTATAAGCGTCAGTGTAATATTTCCAGGTATTTATAACCTCTCACAGAGATCACAGTACTGCCCCTGACAATACCTTGATCTATTTTCTCTCTTCATGGTGCCATGTTTAGGAGGTAGATGGTGAACCAGTGTGATTCCAGGTTCTCTATCTACTTCCTGAAGTAATATAATGGCTTAGAGATAACACAGTCATGTAAATCCTTCCTTAAAACTGGGTACCAGCCAACACCTATCACCAAGTCAAGGCAAAAATAGCAATCTGAAGTTTATTAAACAAATCTCTGTCTTCAGGTTACTTTGTTCAGTGCTGGTAAACAGTCACCAGGTCATCTCTCTAATCTGTTTTTTTACGCTTGTGATTTCAATTGCTAATAATAGCTTATGCTGATAACCCTTTGATGAACAAGAGCCAAGGCTGAACTCGGGGTGGGGGGAATTATTAAGGGACAAGTTTGCTAAAAGTGAGCGGGTCCTTTAAGCCTGACTGTTGACTGATACACAAAGACACACCTTGCTTGTTTGGCCAGATATGAAACGGTCTTCGGTTCTCTCCCCACAGGACAGGACAGGACTGATGCTGCCTTATTATAGACAGATGGTCCAGGGGACAGATTCCGTTCAGACGTCAGCTAGAGAAGTCCTGGACTCTCTGATGGGGAAACAGCTAGTCCTTCTCTCATAATGGTCCTCACATGGAGCTCTTCTACCTGTGCTGGTAAGATTGGGATAAGGAGTGTTTGTGTTGTGTGTAGTATTCTAGGACAAAATGTTTTAATGACAAATCACTTTCTGTAAAGTCACCTACACTGGTAGATTCCCAAAGGAATGTTCAAATGAAAAAGCTCATCAGAACAATAGACAACCCCATCAGGGACTTGATGACTGTCGTTTAAAATTTAATTTGATTGTGACATTCGATTTTGGAATGGAAGGAGTTTCTCAAGCAAAACTGTAGGAAAACATTTTTATCCTGCTTTTTCGATTTTTTCCATCACAATGATCATCAATGTGACCCCCAATTATTAGAAAATTGAATGAATGTTCAGATTTTTTTTTTTTTAAACAAAATTCTCCTGGTGTATAGCCAGCTTTAGGTCATGTTCTGGATCAGTCATGCTGCTCTCGTCATTGAAGTGAATTCCTAACATGGGCCAAACATCCCATGCAATGTTTGAATTGTCGTGACACAGGGCAATGCCCGACAAACCCAGTTTGGCTCAGTACACCCTTACCTACCCAATATCTGGAGGGAAGTTGGCAGGAAGACATTTAAAGGAGATTCCTGGGAAACGTGGAATCCACATCCCTGAGAAAATCCCAATTTTGTTCTGTTAAGGGTAGACAACTAAAGTGTGACTACAAAGGCACACTTTCACCCATAGAGAATGATTGGAGGAGTGGTTTCCTTCCCAATGTCTGGGAGGAAGTTGGCAGGAGGACATTTAAAGGAGATTTCCAGGAAAAGTGGAATCCATATCCCTGAGAAAATCTCAATTCTGTTCTTTTAGGCTGATCGAAGCGCTGAAAAACGCTCAGCAAGTGAAAAATTCATCATTTCCTATGGGCATGGTTCCCACCTGGGGGTATTTCAGCCCGTGGAAATGCGCTGAAAAACGCCCTACGCCAAAACAAGTACAGGAGCCTCTTTGGGGCATTTTCCGCGCGTATCCATTGGTATTCCTGAGTGTGACTCGGGGTTAACAAAGCGGTAACCCCGAGCCACACTCGGGAATACAGCGTAGATCTTACCTTGTCCGCGATCCCCACTGTGTCCTCCGACCGCTGCCGTCTTCCGGATTCCGTCCCTTGCGAGCGTCCGTGTGGCAGGGGGCGGAACCGGCGGGAAGTTTGAAAAATTAAAAAAAACCCAGAAAAAAAGATAGAGAAAATAAAGGGAAAAAAAATCACTGAACGAAAAAACGCGCTAAAAACTAGCTGAAGAAACGCGCCTACAGTACGCCCAGGTGTGAAACCAGCCTTAAGGGCTGACAACTAAAGCATGACTACAAAGGCACACTTTTACCCAGAGAGAATCATTGGGGGAATTTACTAAAACTGGAGCAGACGGAATCTGGAGCAGCTGTCCATGGCAACCAATCATCTCTCTTTCATTTTCAAAGTTTGAACAAACTGAAGAGAGATTGGTTACTATGGACAACCGCTCCAGATTCTGTCTGCTCTACTTTTGAAAAATGTCCCCCTGTTGCATTTTTGGGTAACTCTGTAATGCCAGATGGTACCAGTAGGTGGCACTGCAGCTTTTGTTTTGTAATAATTTCAAGCATAAATGTAATATAATGCAGCTTATCAGTCCTTAGATGTGGTGGCTGCATTAGTTTTCTTTTTCAGGCTCCTTCCCTATATTTTAATGATCATGCTAATAATACATTTCCTGTCCCTGGGTCGTTACGTTCACTCCCACGGTATCTATGAAGGGCGTGATGGTCGTCACCCAGGCTGGACTTCAAACATGTCTGCCTTTGTTCATCTCCACTACATGGGGGTAAAGAGATTCATAGTTTACAAAAGAAAGATGAGGTAGTTTTACCTGATATCCAGCTCACAGCCAGGAAAAGGACAACTAGTGCAGCCACCACATATATGGACTGGTAAGCAGTAAAAAGTATTAAAGTTTTGATTTTGGGGTTATATATGAAAGAAGAAACACACATGCAGAGGAAGGGGTTGGTGGTAGAAGCGTTTTTATAATCCTGATAGGTGTCAAATCATGGGTGATATCTAGAGATGGTCTCGATGTTGTTGTTGTTTGACTCGAACATCGGTAGTTTGTGTGTTCGGTGAACACACGAATGCCCCAACACACGAATGCCCCACAAGGCACTGCGCACCGCACAGTGCCTTGTGAAGCTCTAATTCGGTAAAGCAATGCACCTGACCGCACAGTGCACTGTGCAAGTAATGAAGACTTTGCCCAATCATGGCTCACAGCTAAGTCCTGTCAGGTGCCCTAAAGCAGTGCTCCCGAACCTTTTTATCGCCGCGGACCGGTCAACGTTTGATAATTCTACTGCGGCCCGCTGAGGGGTGGGACGTTGATTGTTTATATTTTATATTTTTTTGATTTAATAATTTTAATTTAATTGTATCTAAACATGCCTTCAAAATAGCGTGGATGAATGCAAAGCAAGGCGATATAACAGGTAGTCTGCTTTTCTGGCTTGCATGCTAACGGATGATATGATGTATTGTACTTAATTTGTTATATTTTAAAAACAAAAAATAAAAGGGCGAAAAGGAACACGGGTCGGTGACGGGCCCCTTCGTGGCCCCGGGCAGTGCCCGACGGACTGAATGGTCAGTCCGCCCCTGGTTCCTTGGCCGGCCCGGTACCATTTGATCCACGGACCGGTACCGGTCCGCGGCCTGGGGGTTGGGGACCACTGCGCTAAAGGGTCTGGTATTGTCTGGGAGGGGGAACTGCACCCTTTTTTTTTTACAAATGTCAGTTTTGCTGCAGCAGGTTCTATACACCGTACAGATGCGCCACTTTACAGGCAGTTTAAAGGGACCCCCCAGACATGATATTTAAAGGAATGTTTCTTTTTTATTGTTTCACTTTAAGCAATGTTAGAATCACTGTACTTTTTTATAGTGTTTTTTTCCTTGATTCCTGTCCCCGAGGGCAGTACCCGGATCCCCATACATTTTTTATGGCCAATAACTTGCATATAAGACCTTCAAAATGGGGACATTTGATTTTCCGAGTTCTGGTCCCATAGACTTTCATTAAGTTAGAGTTAAAACTTTTTTCATGTTCTAAAGTTCGAACTTGAACCGAACTCAGGTGTGTTCGGACCATCACTAATGATATTCAGTTATCCTTATAATTTCCTGTTACTGACTGGGAACGTCATGTCAGACTGGAACTTTTTTGGCCTACATGAGGTCCTCTGACTCTTTGTAAGCCTCTGCTAGTTTTTGGATTTCAATAAAAGGAGACTCTGCTGTTGTTTGGTTGATAAAGGCTACACTTCCTTCTATAAATTTGCATCTGAATACTCCAGGAAATGTTTAATGGCTCCTTTCTCTGGAATAGAATGTAATAAGTAATACGTTGCAATTGTTACTATAATGTTAGTTTCCAAAGTTGACATAATTCCACTTAACTCAGCCCACTGTTATACACCGTACAGATGCGCCACTTTACAGGCAGTTTAAAGGGACCCCCCAGACATGATATTTAAAGGAATGTTTCTTTTTTATTGTTTCACTTTAAGCAATGTTAGAATCACTGTACTTTTTTATAGTGTTTTTTTCCTTGATTCCTGTCCCCGAGGGCAGTACCCGGATCCCCATACATTTTTTATGGCCAATAACTTGCATATAAGACCTTCAAAATGGGGACATTTGATTTTCCGAGTTCTGGTCCCATAGACTTTCATTAAGTTAGAGTTAAAACTTTTTTCATGTTCTAAAGTTCGAACTTGAACCGAACTCAGGTGTGTTCGGACCATCACTAATGATATTCAGTTATCCTTATAATTTCCTGTTACTGACTGGGAACGTCATGTCAGACTGGAACTTTTTTGGCCTACATGAGGTCCTCTGACTCTTTGTAAGCCTCTGCTAGTTTTTGGATTTCAATAAAAGGAGACTCTGCTGTTGTTTGGTTGATAAAGGCTACACTTCCTTCTATAAATTTGCATCTGAATACTCCAGGAAATGTTTAATGGCTCCTTTCTCTGGAATAGAATGTAATAAGTAATACGTTGCAATTGTTACTATAATGTTAGTTTCCAAAGTTGACATAATTCCACTTAACTCAGCCCACTGTTTCATAGGTGTCTGACTAGTTCCAGGGTATTATCAATACACAACACCTATACTTGTTTACTTAAAGTAGAACTGAAGCCAAAACTTTTTTTTGTTTTGGAGAAAGCAAGGGACCCCCCAACCTCCTGTGTCCCAATGGCAAGATTTCCCCTCACTTCCTTTTTGACTGCCACAGTGGAAAGGGAGAAGAAATCCCTTGAATGAGAGGGAAATCCAAAGTGATCAGCAGGGTCACCAGAACTAGGGTCCCCATTGGAAGATTTTCCCTCTATTCCTCTTCTGATGACGAGGACACAAA
>NW_017306483.1:1276980-1278030 GCF_000935625.1 Nanorana parkeri
TATAAGTCATGTGTTTTTGACTAAGCCAAACATACAGTTATTGCGCCATGCAGGTATTAACTGTTATGTTATTTGGATAACATCAGCGGAGTTTATAAACAAAGTATCATTTGCTGACAACAATACAATGTAATAATAAAAATAATAATTCAATTCCGCTTCTTTTCCCCATCAGGCAGACATACCCACGTCTTTTTCACAACGGCCTTTAGTAAGCACTTGCCCGGTCTGCCCCTGTACTCCTCGAGCAGAGTACTGGACGACGTCACTCTCTACTGGTACGACAGCCATACCCGGCTCCTGGAGGTCCGGGCTCCATGGTTTAAAAATACCGGTGTCAACCTATGGAGAATCAACCTCCATGAAATGAATTATCAGCTGACGATGCAAAGATATTTACAGGCTATAAAAAACAGGCTAAACTCCAGTGAAGGTGAGTCAGGAAGTGAAAAGTTCTGATGCCAATACACACACACACTATAGTGGGCTGTTGCCCACTATATGCTGACAGCGCAGAGCGCTCTGCGGCAAAGTGATCAGCTGTATGTGATCGCTCATTTTCCGATCAATAGAGCCGACGTGTGACAGCTTTAGTGTCACATATGGGGTCTAATTATGGGGAAGAGTCTATTTTACTGAAACACCATTCTGGTCATACATGCCATACACTCCATGGGCATGTGGTCTTGCATTTGGAGGACTGGTCATAGGACAGGAAGGAAGCCTGCAGGAGCAGGGAATAAGGTAAGTATTCCACAGCTTTACACCCCCAAGTCTAAATGAGCATTGAAGCTGCAGCAATTCAAATAGAGCGCTCCTCAATTCCTCCTTTCATGGCTGAAGAACATACAGCGTCCCCTTGCTCTTTCCTTCCAAGCCTGACTTTCCCGGTCCCACCTTTTTTCATTCATTAGATTTTGGTTCTTTTAATCATAAAGGTTCAATGCAACATGTGAGCATTACCACAGCTTCCTGGTTTCAATGTGCTATGTACAGCACCCTGCAGGACCCCCCCCCCCCCCCCCCCGTGCTCGCCCGCCTTGGTTGAGA
>NW_017306483.1:1278226-1281472 GCF_000935625.1 Nanorana parkeri
ATGTTATTTTGACACCCCCCTGAGGGCCCCCCCCCCCCCAGCCATGATCTGCCTGCATTGCATAGAGAAGCAATAAGGCATAGTTATAGTATCTAAAGTAATGTAATTAATTAGATTAAACTTCAGCTTTAAGGTTTGGAAATATTTTAGTAGGTAATGCTTTGGCATGATCCACATAGGACAGGGGCAATAGCGGATGATCTGTTTGTTTTGTCTCCTTCCACAGAATATGATATGCTTCAGAAGAAGGAAGGTTGTATTCTCTATGACAATGGAACAGTACAGGGATTTATAAGTGAAGCATATAACGGGAAACTCTTCACCCATTTTGACATAGAAGCTGCAGTCTGGGAAACTGAAATCCCGGAGGCTCAGATCTTTGTAGAAGCCTTGAATTCTAACAAGACGGTGAATGAAGATGTTAAAAAAGAATTAATGGGCACATGTATGTCCTACATCAGGTGGCTGAAGACTCTAAGAAATGGCACATTAACCAAGATAGGTGAGAATTTCACAATGTACAGTGTGCACTGCAGTTTGTTTTTTCATTTTAGTGGTAATATTGGTGTGGTCTTCTCCTCGGCTTCATAAGAAAATCTAATTTTCTATGTATAGCTTGTCTTAAAGTCCAGTAAGCTCTAATAATTAACTTGTCTTCTTTGTTCCTTTTTGTCCTGTTAAAGGATAAGTTGACCTTTTGCAAATATCAAATAAATGCATAATTAATAATATATAGAAAAATATGCATTTCTTCCATTTTTGCATTCAAGCCTGGAAAGCATTGCAACTGTGATCACTCGATCAGGGCTGCAAAGATCAGGCTTCTGCACATTCTCTCCCAGGCAGAGCTCCATACTAAGGGACGGAGTTCCAGTTAGGAGAGATCGGGGAAGGACGACTGGACTTCAAACTGCATTAAAATCACCTCATACAGCGTCAAGCTGTCCAGTCTCTGGTTAGATGCGGTAGAACTGTCCTTATTCCCGTCCAGCCGTCCTTCCCCATCTCTCCTAACTAAAACTCCGTACCTCAGTACGAAGCTCTGCCAGTATGAGAATGTACAGAAGCCTGAGCTCTGCAGCCCTGATTGAGTGATCACTGTTGCACTGTTTTCCAGGCTTGAATGCAAAAATGAAAGAAATGCATATTTTATTTTTATATTATTACATATGCATTTCTTTCATTTTTGCAAAAGGTGAACTTATCCTTTAAATACTACATTGAAAGTGTAGACACAATGTCCATAGACTATTGAGGCTGCTCCTTATATTTGGTGGCCCAAAAGGGAGGAGGCAGGACTGAGTAGGACCATGGCAGCTGTGGTCATAATTTCCATAACAGGTTGACCTGGGTTTTGGGAATCCTGGGGTGACATGTCTGGTCTAAGGACCTGGGGCCATTTTACTAGGTACAGCAAGCTGACAGAGATCCTGTCAGGTCTATAACGAATGTAATTGGCAGCTCCCTGTAAGAGAAGGGGAAGTTTTATTCACTTCTCTGGTAGCCCATGTCTGCTACATCCTCTCTGTTCCGGTGTTGCAACATCCACCATGTCTTTGGTGTTCAACACTACCAGGAGTACCTTTGTCCCCTGCAGCATGCCCTGGTCCTTCCTCCTTACCTTACTGCTTAATCCTGTTGTGACAAAGGTGTTGGAGAAAGAAACCGCGGCACACAGCGTGGGACAAAAGCGTGTGCCACCCCTGGATGTGTTGTTGCTGGAGACATTGACGAAGGCTGCATTCTAAAACTGAGGGGAGTTACCCTTACACACTCTTTTGCAAATAGCCATGTATGAAATGACAAAGGATTCCCAGAGTACTATGGGTTATCTAAAGGGTGATAGCACAGTAGTATGTGTTTCCTTTCAGGCACCCTGTCCCTGACTGATACCTGGAGGATCTCACTAATAAGGGAGGAGTCAGAGCTCCTTAACTTTCACTTATGTGTGTAAATTTCAGCTTTGTAAATAACAGGTTTTTTACCAAAAAAAAGACTGGAACACTAAAATATTTGAGAAAATGGGCCAAAAGATTTCCCTGCTAAAATTTATACAAAACCACTGTGCATTCCCTATAAAGCTTTGCTAATTGGATCTGACACCATATACCGTACGCCTCTTGTATATTACAGAGAAGCCGACTGTGAGAGTCATGGGAAGATCTATATCCATTGATATTGTCACGCTATCCTGCAAAGCTTATGGTCATTACCCCAGGGACATCTCCTTGAAGTGGTGGAGAAATAATCAGCAGGTACCAGAGGAGGAGATACAGAGACTGACTCTGCCTTTCCCTGACCAAACATATCTGTCCTTATCAACTCTTGATATAACACCAATTACTGAGGATCTGTATACCTGTGAGGTCAACCACAGCAGTCTGGAAGTGGTGGTGAGACACCATTGGAGTAAGTACATCTCCGTGTCTTGTGTGGAGAGCAATAGGACATATTTCCATTTATGTTTGGCTGCACCCAGATGCTTTATAGCAGTGATTCTCAACCTGTGTAACCTCAGGACCCACATTTGTCATTGGTCATTAAGTCGTGACCCAAATCACACTGCAATGGAACGCACGGCATTGCGGTACCATAAGCAATGCATGTATGGATGGAGCTACCTCGCGGCCATAGTGCCATCCCACCTCAATCTGACAAGCTGCACCGGGCAACATATTTTGAATGGCTGCTTGCCATGAGATGGCGGTGCTGCGTTGGGAGAGGCAGAGCAGCCTCTTACCTTGTGCAGTGGAAGGCATGTGGTGACCCACTTTTGGGTCACGACCCACCAGTTGAGAACCAAGGCTTTATAGGGATCTTTACACATTCATTACAGAATTCTGGAAACTAGGGGGTCTATTCACCAAGCTGCCGAGGGCAGCCGAGTGAATGACCGATCTGCAGTGAACTGTTCGGCTATTCACTTCAGGCTGGTAAGGCTGATTTCAGCCGTACATCAGCTGAAATCAGCCGTACATCGGCTTACTTCGAGTGGCTTCGGGTCGGCTGAACATGCTCAGCATGTTCGGCCGACCCGAAGTGCAGAAGGAGTTCGACTCAGCCGATCCAACAGCTGAGCGGCATTCGGCTCGGCTGTTCTGCTCGGTCCCTCAGAGGGACCGAGCAGAACAGAAAAAGAGTGAATAAAGTAAAAAAAGTAAATAGCAAACGATTGTGCGGCGCTAGCAGTGACAGCCAGCTCCGCCCAATAGTTTCCTATTGTCCGGCGGCTCTGCTGCTGTAAAA
>NW_017306483.1:1281510-1295993 GCF_000935625.1 Nanorana parkeri
CAATGGGAAAAGAAAAATCTTTTTTTTTTTTTTTTCTATTCTGACATCGATCGTGTCAGAATAAAGAAAAAAAGACACAGCCCTGTTTCTCTCCTTGGCGGCTGGGAGCAGGAGACTCCCTGGGCACCAGGGAGAGTTTACTGTTTGGAGATCAGTGCCCCTGGTTAGCAGTTAACCAGGGACGCTGATCTCTCTGAAAGTGGCCGGAGCCAGCCGTAAGATCATGGCTGTCTCCGCCCAGCTGTCAGAAGCAGCTTACAGCACGGCTCAGCCGAGCCGATGCATATGCATTCGGCTCGGCTGAGCCGCTCGGCCATGATCGGGAGCTGTACGGGCTATTGTGAATAGCCCGTACAGCACCCCTTCAGTTCTACTGAACTGAAGGGGTCCTGGGGCCGAAGCTAGCCAAAGGATCGGCCGAAGCTACGGCCAGATCCTTCGGCAGCTTCATGAATAGACCCCCAGGTAAAACCAGCGTGCTACCATATGTTATATATAATGTATTTCAGTAAAAAGTATGTATATCCAAATTACACAAAGCAAGCACTGTCTAGTTTTGTGATGGTTTCTGAAGGGGTGCGTTTTGTTTATTTATTCTGTTGTGTCACCAGGAAAAAATATTGGTAAAAAGCGATCTCACGTCATGCATGCTACAGGAGTTTCTAATGCAAAACAATTGGCAGAAATGCATGTCCCCATTGTAGAGATTTCTCCTCACTTCTTGTTTTGGTGACCTCTCTGTCTAGGACAGGAAGTGCTGGAAATTCCCTACAATAGGGAAAAGGAAAACATTAAAAACCTGACGTAGATTCAAACCCAGAGGTCCCCAAACTATGGTCCATGGGCCAGATGGGAACCTTTCCTTGCCCCTATCTGTCCCTTGCGGCACTATACCTCCCACTGACACCCACAATAGGGCACTATACCTCCCACTGACACCGAAAATAGGACACTATTCCTCCCACTGACACCCGCAATGGGCACTATACCTCCCACTGACACCGAAAATAGGACACTATTCCTCCCACTGACACCCGCAATGGGCACTATACCTCCCACTGACACCGAAAATAGGACACTATTCCTCCCACTGACACCCGCAATGGGCACTATACCTCCCACTGACACCGAAAATAGGACACTATTCCTCCCACTGACACCCGCAATGGGCACTATACCTCCCACTGACACCGAAAATAGGACACTATTCCTCCCACTGACACCCGCAATGGGCACTATACCTCCCACTGACACCGAAAATAGGACACTATTCCTCCCACTGACACCCGCAATGGGCACTATACCTCCCACTGACACCGAAAATAGGACACTATTCCTCCCACTGACACCCGCAATGGGCACTATACCTCCCACTGACACCGAAAATAGGACACTATTCCTCCCACTGACACCCGCAATGGGCACTATACCTCCCACTGACACCGAAAATAGGACACTATTCCTCCCACTGACACCCGCAATGGGCACTATACCTCCCACTGACACCGAAAATAGGACACTATTCCTCCCACTGACACCCGCAATGGGCACTATACCTCCCACTGACACCCACAATTGGGCACTATACCTCCCACTGACACCGAAAATAGGACACTATTCCTCCCACTGACACCCGCAATGGGGCACTATTCCTCCCACTGACACCCACAATGGGGCACTATACCTCCCACTGACACCCACAATAGGGCACTATACCTCCCACTGACACCCGCAATGGGGCGCCATTGCTCACACTGACACCCGCAATGGGGCACTATACCTCCCACTGACACCCGCAATGGGGCACTATACCAGGAAATGCTCAGACTATGGTCACCTTTCATTCTACACGAGGTTTATAAAGCTCCATAGTGCAAGAAAAAGCAATTCTGCATCCACAACAATGGAGCTCTACACCCCCTTCTGGCTGTGACTGGAAATACAATTTGGTATGACATTCTAGATGGAGCACGGGATTACAACACGTGTTATCTCCCACATGTGGATAATATGTATGAAACAGAGCAAATGGTTTAACCTGCATGGAAGTAGATGTAAAGCCAATCACTTAAATGTGTCATATTAGCTTTCACATGTTAATATGATTTTATTTTTAATTTCCAGTCTTTTGACATTTGCAGCTTTCATTAAAATAATTCCTCGTGATCCTGCCATAAAGGCCCTTGTTCAGGTATTTCCCTTTAGGGTTACTTAAAGGGCTCTGTCCTTGTCTACCAATTGTTCTCCTGAGTTGTCACCCAGTCACATTGGCTTCCAATGGGGACTACAAGTGGTCTTTTGAACACAAATTACACAGGCATGGACACTCAGTAACAAAGGATAAAAAAAAAGGTGAAAATAGGTATTTTATTAAAAGAATTGCAATTGTTTATGGTACACAGTGTTTTAGCAAACTAAATTTACATTTCCTTTAACTGTAACTTATTTTATTCTGTGCAGAACCATTTCAGCAGAGTCTGCATTCGCTCTCACAAGATACCGGCGGCCTCTCCTTTGGGATAGTGATTGTCCTTTCGCTTACCGCAGTGCTTTTGTTGTTTGGTACAGTCCTTGGACTGGTAGCGCTTGACAAAAAGAGGTAAAAAGAGCCGTAGACTCAGGACGGCATCACACTATTGCACACGCATTATTACTCATGTTTTCCCCCATTCACTCTGTTCTGTATGAATAAACCTATTGAAGAACATTTAACCACAAGATACATTACACTTAGAACATTTCTTTTTGCCCCATTTTCACAACATCTTGGTAACTTGCACAGAATGGAGGTAAATGCATTTTTGCTGGAAGAATACACTATGCACATGTTTTAGAACTGGTCCCATCTGTGTCTCATTTTTTTACAGATGCTCTGCTAGCCCCAATGACTCTCACGATCCTCCAGTCTTTTTAATCACAGTGAAGAGATACAATCCATTTGACCCTTTACCAAACCCTCCGATGAATGTTATAAGTATCAACAAGGTGTAAGTGTGATCTGTGACTTCTCTGTTTTGATGAGTACTAATATACTTTGTAATTGGTGTAGCACTGACCCCCTAAGGAGCTGATAGCCTTTCTGTTGGTCCATTATTTTACTGCTTACCCAGAACTCTCACTGACCCACAGGTGGTGACCAAATGACTGCCCTGCACTCTGTCATCTCTTCCGGTGGGTTTTCTTTGCTTAATGTCCAGGGTAGAGAGGGTTAAACACTACAGCATACCCAAGAATAATGACAAGTTATACCCTCAGCTCAAAAATATAACTTTAGCCCTTTCTCACAGGCTAGTGGTTCGCCTTCAAGCCAAGACCGGCAATATTCACTTGTGTACCTCTAGGCTAAGACAAGACAACAGTAGATGAGCAAACTTTTCCTGAAAGCATTCCCCTGCCTTTAATAGCCAGCTTCCCTTCTTCTAGGTCCTACCATAGGCCCTTTCCCAGTCCATGGCTGTGTAACAGTTTTTCATCCCAGGCAGTAGACCTGGGTGGCAAAGGATCTCTTCTTCATCTTCTGCCTCATCAGGCAAAGCCTGGGAAGCAAAGCAGCCTTCTAGAAGGGCTCCCGGAATATATTTATGTCCTTTTCCCACTCACATCACTGGGAATAAACCTCCTAGTGATTGGTTGGAGTGGAATAAATATTCATAATCCATAACATCTTATCTTCTTGCTCTATCTACTGGAGAACACTCCCCAGAAGCAGGCACACGTCAACAATGAGGGCATTGTTGACTTTCACTTGCTTCTGGGGGAGTGTTCTCCAGTAGATAGAGATTAAGGAAAACCCAATGAGGATCATAGGAAATAAATGCACGTTAGTAATGGCATAATGTCATAATTCAGAACTGTACATGTAACATTGTATCTCCATACTAACATGTATTAATTTCCTATAATTCTCAGCTCCATCTCATGGTCATAATGCGGTATTGTACCCAGTCACTCTCATTTATAAATATAGAAGAACATTCAACCAGAAATTACACTAAGAACACACTAAGATAACAATACAAACTCACACTGATGACAGCCTAGCTGCAAACACTAAATTCAGACAAGTGACACTCCAACTTTTGCAGGGTCACTCCATTGGTATTCATAGTTGAGTGTCTGATTACGTCACATTAGATCAGCCAATTAATTCATGGACCAGACATTGTTGGCTTATTGCAGAACATCTGGTATGTAGGAGATCTGGAATCAGTAAAAGTGTGCAAAGCCTTGGTGTGGTCATGACTGCCTGGTGACACTTTTAGCCCTTTTTACCAAATGTTTTTGAATTCCTGAAGTGTATTTTACCCCATATGTATGTATTAATCCGTGTCTCGAAGTCCAGGTGGGTCTTAATAAATGTAGTCTGTTTTCTGTTCATTATTTTTTTCCTGATAAAAAACTGGGGATCTTGCCAGTTGCCCTTCTTCCCCTTTTCTAGGCTGACCAAACCATGCATGGCTCCTGATCCGTGTCGGCATGGTCAGTCTGTTTCTCAGCTCTCTCTTCTTGGAAATACAAGATGCCGTGCTGGAGCGCAGCATGCCTGTATCTTCCATAGTCTGTCCAACCACCACTTCCCCGTGCAACCATGCCTTTTTGATTGATAGCAGCTCCCAGCAGGAGCCTTGCTCAGGGCTAGATTAGGAGCAACATGGGCCTGGTGCTGATGGTGGGTCGGATGGGAAGCAGTTGAGGCGGCTCTCTCGCTCCATGTTGGAGCTTCGTGGAGTGGCCACCTAATATGCCTGATTAGAGAGCCACCAGCGCCTCTGCCTGATTGTGTTCTACCTGGCTGGCCCAGATTGCCATCGGGAATAATGAGGTGATCCGGGCCAGCTGGGCCTATTTTCAGCGGTGGGCCTGGACCTAGCGCTCCAGTAGCCCCTCTGTTAACCGGCCCTGGCTTTGCTGTCAATTGTCAGCTTTCCACAGCTCGTAGAGCAGCACAGTGGGCTGAGAACTTGTCAAAACTGTAATATGGACCTCTAGTGATTGGCTGCTAGACTTGAGCACTGCCAGAAGGAAGGAGGTAACATGCTCCTCCATACCCTGAAGAACCAGGTACTTTTGGTGGCTACGACAGGTGAGTATCAGAAAGCTGGGGGGGGTTGCAAACACCCTTTTACTTTACTTCAAATGAGTGAGACGGCAATATCTCTTTTTACATTAGGCCACATTGCAGTGAAATTGTGTGTAGGTCTCTTCTGTTGTCCAGAACAGTTCAGGCATTCGATACACCTCCATCTCTTCTCCTCAAGGATAGTCTTTCCATAGTTGTCCCAGCAATGGGCATGTATCTTCTGTTTTATATAAAATTAAAAGAAACAAAAATTTCAGTACCGGTTGGTAGTAAACTGAACATTTCTGGAACATAACATAATAGAACGAAGCAAAACAAAAACTGTACAAAACAATAATAAAAACAATTATCTGATCTTCCTTTTTATAATTCTTCCTTCAATGCAAAAGTACAAAGATCCCTGTGATGTCTCACATCTAAGAACAATGATAATTATGGGGTATTGTGCCTCATACTGTACAGAAGTGCCGAGATACACATTTTAGGAGGAATTCAGATTAGTCTCAAAATTCCAGAGTTTTAATTTTTTTAAATTTGCAATTGCATCAAAGTCATAGGAACCATGATGGCTGAAGTGGACACCAAATTCTTTGTAGAACTTGTGGAAGCCTGCCCAGAGCTGTATGATCCGAGGCATGGGCAATATGCTAAAACCATGACATTGATATATGTATGTGTGCAAACCTAAATTAGATTGATTTTCTATATTTTAATCTATCCAAGGAGATGCAGTTTTGAACTATACCAGTGACTTTGAGTTTAGAATTGGTAATCAATCAGTAAGCCCGACAAGCAGACCTACGGTAAGTATAGTTTGAAGCAGTTGTTAGGTATGCCCAAAATGGGATTGAAGGAACACATGACTCGGGACAAAAGTTTGGAACTCCCTTATGCTAATCTGAACGACTTTT
Source organism: Nanorana parkeri (assembly GCF_000935625.1). NCBI lineage: Eukaryota > Metazoa > Chordata > Amphibia > Anura > Dicroglossidae > Nanorana > Nanorana parkeri. The sequence continues at coordinate 1,287,502 of NW_017306483.1, forward strand.
AAGGTAAACGTCACATAGGTTTTTTTAAAGTAAGAGCATGTATAAAGGACGGGGGATGTTCCTTCAAGAGACACAACACACACATTCACAGACACACAGCCTCACACAGACATAACCACACCCACACTCACAGACAAACACCTGTTGGGACTATTTTTTACTTACTAACTAAAGATACATTTCTTAAGCATCTTATAGACTTCTGCTGTAAGATATACTATATTTTGTAATCATCAAGCATCTTATAGACTCATTCGGTAAGATATACCATATCCTGTAATCATTTAAATTCAACCTTTAAATTAAAAACATTTTGAACTTTATGCAAGAACGGAAGCAATCTTCTATTTTCATACTTCTTCCACCCTATGCTTCAAGAAAAGGAATATGACATTAAAAAAAATCATATTTCTACACAATATAAGAACAATAGGAAGATGGACAAGTGGAGAGGCATTGCTGCCCAGGTTGTCCCTGGCTATGATCATTTGAGCAGCTCTGAAAAGCACAACTGTGGTAGGTTGATGTCTCTTATGTGCAAGCATTGTGCTGCTCTTTTCCTGGCTATCTGTAGGTCTTGCAGAGGTCCCCCAGCAAGACCTTAAATTGAACACATCAAAAAGTGTCAAAAACGGGGCAAAAACACGGCAAAATGCAAATAAGTGTGTTCCAGATCTGGTCCAGAAAATGGTGTGAACCTGCCCTTAGGGTTGGTAATGGGAATGAGCCAACTTTACCATAAATATGCATCAAAATGTATCTAATCCTGCTGAACCAATCATAAGCCTTCTTTAGTTTCCTGATGATGCCATCTTACCTGCGACTTCTATAATACATCAAGCATGCCAGCCCGACCACAGAAGCAACTGCAATGGTGATACATATAGTCAGTCCGCTGGATATGTGATGTTTTCTATCTGTGGAGATGAAGTCAGAGTTTTATAAACATTAGTTCTGTTTAAAGGCACAAGTAATATCATTTTTATTTTTTTACAATATTAAAAATACGAGATTTTTATTTTTTTCTGTTGAATATATTGGTGTAATAAACCAGTTCACATAGAACTTTAGCTAGTGAGGTCTGTCCTCATTTAGGTAGGAACACATGAGGGATGAAGGTAAACCGAGCCCAGAAGTACTTTACATTTATAGAAAGCTCACCCAACTCCACTTTAAAATATAAATACTTAAAATGACTTGCCTAGCAGTTTTCATAACAATGAAAATTTCACTACAGTGCTCAACTCCTGTCAAGCGCTGCTCTCCAAAGACTCTCTGAACCCTCTAGCAGCTGCCGCTGGCCTTCAGGGTGTGGTGACACCCATGACTATTCAACCCACTTCCTGTGAGCCCAGTGCAGCACGGAAACACCTCTTGGTCCCACAGTAGTGCTTCACAGTACAGCTCCCTCACTTCACTTCAGTAGAAGAGGAGGAAGAGGATCCCACGTGCCCACAGTGAATACAGCTGGAAAAATGGTATTATATTGGGGGGGGGGGGGGAAGCCCAGCTTGAGGTCCAGAGCTGGGGATGGGGGATGCTGGGTTTTAACAGGCACAATATCGTATATATATTATTATTATCAAATCCTTAAAAAGTCCATTTCTCTTTCCTGACTCTGTGCAGACAATGTATTACAAACAAAACAGATATGTAAAATACTTCATAATCAAGTGCACTACAAAACATAAACAACCCAAATAACAAAATGTTCTGTGTCTTTTTAAACAATGATCACATCACTGGAGCCTAAGCTCCTTGGGGAACAAGGTTTAAGCTAGTGCCTGGGTGGGGTGTAGTGTGGGGAAGGTCAGGTTCGGATAGTTAGGTTAGGAGGTGGGCCAACGGAGGATATCCTGCCTTAGGTAATGCGTTTTCTCTAACTTGCCCTTACATGAAGGAACCTGAGGATTGCTGCAAGCCATTGATTGGTGATAGGGAAGACCTCCCTATATATATTTTGGTAATTTGTAAGAGGTTATGGGGGTTATTTTTGTTATTGTAAACATTTTTCTTTCTAATTTGTTATTTAGTATTGCAGCAGTTGATGTTACAGCTGGCGATATCTCACTTGTTAGGATGTTAGTGGTATGTACAGTGTGATTGAGTGTCATTGAAATTCTACTTATAATCAATTAGTGGAATTCAGTGTTAAAGGTTAACTGTGCCTTTAGTATCCTTAAAATTCAGCCCTCTTCAGGACCCTGCAAGTCCTCCAAGTGCAAGTCCTCCAAGTGCTTTACATACCTGTCCATGATGTTTAAGCTGTAGCCGATACACATTACAGCATCATCTGGTTGAAAAATGTGAGTTTTCCGGTGTGCTACTGTGCATTGTGGTGGGCTACATAAAACAAAATAGGGCATATACCTTTTTTGGTGCATTTTTGTGTGGTTTGATAAACATCCCATGGTGTGGTGTGGTGTGGTAAACATCTCATGGACTGCCTTAACGCAATGCACATTATCGCGTGGCATAATGCACATTAACACACTGCAACAGGGTGACTTTAGCATTAAAAGCAATCAGCTGAATACATGGTTGAAATACATATATACTGTATTTACCATTTTATCAGCCAATTTTGGCCAGCCATCTTGTGACTTCATACACCTTAGGAAAATCACTCTGCTAATCCCTGGTTTTACCATTACCACCTCCTGCCTTAGCACCCAGCTCACTGGACAGAGGGGATGATGCTGAGAAACTAGCCTATGAGGAGCATGAAGGCACAGAGGTGGCATTGGAAGGTGAGTTGCTGAACCAGGAGCAAGGATTGATTAATCAAAAATTCCATGCAGGGCCGGATTTCCATTTCGGGTGCATGTTGGTACGAATGGAAATCTGTTTAGCCTGAGCCGGCGCCGTCACCTGCTGCTGGACCCGCTGGCTTTCACATATGCAGAAAATGACCCTGCCGTCGCTTAAGGCTGCCCTAAATGCCTGTCTGCATCAGGCATTTTACAGGGCAGCCTTACGCAGTGCCGGCGGTTCCTGTAGCTGCCGCTGGTCTTGCCGGTGCTGTATCTTGACACAACACCACAAATTAGGCAGAGTAGGTACCTGCACAGCATCTCTCTATGGAGGGTGCCTGTAGGCCCATTCCTACTCTGCCTAATTGTAAATCCGACCCTAATTCCATGTGTTACCTGTCCAGCTATGCAGTGAGTAAAATGTTTGTTTGCGTTTGCGTTTGAGTTTTTATTTCATTACTTCCGATTTTATCTCTACTATTTTTTTGCAATAACATTTCAGGCACAGTAGTTTATGGGTTACTCACCCAAATATACTATCAGTGGTTCTATTAAGCTGCTGTGTTCCACCCGGCAGTAGACACTTTGCTCGTCTATTAAATTTGTAATTGTCAAAACTGTTATCTGGTAAGTCCCATCTCCATTGGGCAGAGTCTCAGTTGACAGCATATCCTCCATTTTGTTCTCCTTCCACAAGCTTACGTTAATTGGCTTTGGGTAGAAGCCGGTCACCATACAGATGATCTCTGTTTCAGATTTATCAGGTTTTCTGGAAATGTAGACCTCTGGCTGGACTGCAATATATGGGAGAAATATGAGAAGCGGAAGAAATGATTAGGGCACATATATAATCCTGATTCATCAAGATGTACTTTCACAGCTATGGCATGGGTTTTTGTATCCAGAAGCTGCCGGTCGTAGCTGCTCAGATGCGCATAGTTATCAACTTTTTCTGCTGCAAACTGCAGTCATTTTTAAAACACTTTAACATTTTTTAAAATTTTCACTTTTAAATAAAAAAAAGCAAACAAACGCATGACTAAAAAGTACTGTAATGTACAATTTTATGTCATGGGTTTAGTTCTTTCATTGTGTTACATACCCTTTCTTGAAAATGCTTCCTTCCCTGCAGTTGCGTATGTGGTGGCCAGGGAATGGCACTGGTTCCTCAGCATTTTTGTAATGGAAACCAGTGTTACTTTTTCCTTCTGCAGGAGTTTCTGTACATCCATGGATTGAGGATATTTCCCAGCGATCCACACCCCTTCGGTGACATTTAAATGTACCAGATCTTCTCCGTCAAATGCTACCTTGAAACTGTAACCTTCACGATCGTCCGCGGAGGAGGGACATATAACCACGCACTGAATTGTGAAAGCATCTGAGGAGGATTGATATTAACTGAACTTAGCCAGTAATAATTTTATACTTCTGGATCTTGGATACACAGGGGTCTATACAGATGTGTAGCTACAATATATTTGTTGAGGGCATCCTTATAGCAGAGTCATTACACTTACAACAAAGTCTACTGCGCTCCCCACCCTTTATTTTATAAGGCAATCCCATAGTTGAAACCCACCTCTTTTTAACATAATAAGTAATAATACAACATTGTAATCTATTGTTTTCAAACTAGTAGAGATAACTGCATGAACTTGTGATCTCCAAATATACATTTTATGGACAAAAGTTTGTGAACACCTGACTTCACAACTGTATGAACTTGTTAGACATCCGATTTCCAAACCATAGGCATTAATATGGGTTTGCTCCCACCTCCTTCCTTGTGCCCATAACAGCCTCCACTCTCCTAAAAAGGCATCACACAACATTTTGGAATGTCCCTGGAAACTTCTGAACATTCACCCAAAAACAATTTTTTGAGGTCAGGTACTGATGTTGGACATGAAGATCTGGTTCGCAAACGGCATTCCAGTTGATCCAGGAGGTGTTCAGTAGGGTTGAGGTCAGGGCTCTGTGCAGGACTACCATGTTCCTTTATACCAAACTTGCCAAACCATGTCTTTATGGAACTGACTTAATGCACAGGGGCACAGTCATGCCGAAACAGGCCATTGCCAAATTGTTCCCACAAAGTTGGAAGTGCACAGAAGACTGAAAAGGGCTTTCAATGCTGTAGCATTAACAATACCCTTCACCGGAAACACCTGAGCTCAATAATTGAGGAAGGTGTCTACTTACTTTTGGGCATATATAGGTAGGTGTGATGGTCAGTTGTCCACATACCTTTGGCCATAAAATGTATTTACAAGATGCTATTGATTAATAACACAAATGAGTGCAGTTATAAATACAGTTATGAAATGTATATTGAAATGTATTAGTGTAATTGTTGTGGGCAGACAACAGAAGGAGCCAAATAATATCTTGTACCCTGTACTACTGTATATGTCCGGAATTTCTTTCTTCTCTTGATGCAATGATTAAATGAAAAGACAAACTGTCTTAATACATTCTAATAAACTTCAACTCATGAAATGCTGTACTGTCATAGATCGGTATTCGTTTTCTGTACAGAAGTATCAATAAAACCTCTTATTGTTCCAGACAATAGACAGGTGGTATGGCTTAATACCACAACATAAGTCCTGATCAGCCCCTCTCGATCACCAGCGCAGCAAAATTCTGGGAGCAGGTAGGGCTACACAAGCAAGTTCTACTATAGTGCACATATGTAAAGACCATGGTGGCAGAAGGAGAGCGCGAAGTTGGAAGAGTGATGAGCTCATCAGTCTGCTTTCCTTCACTGTCTATACACAGGTTGGGGGCAATGAGGTGACTAGGCTGTATTGCTTATCCTAAATAGAGAAATGTGAGGTCACCAACCATCCACTAGCCTGTGCTAGTTAAATCTCAAGACTGGGTGTCCAGAAATACAAATCCTCTGGTTGGTGAAACCACTATCCAACATGTATTTCATATGTGTATTTAGTTGTGTTCCTGGGGTCCAGCTTTAACCTGCCATTTTTTTTAAGGAGACTCCATGTTTCCTCTCCATATAATCCATATTTACCATTACAGCAAATCTCTTACCTTTACACTCCAGTTTCTTGCCTATTTCATCTATGTGTATCTGAAAATAATATATGAAACTGCTCAGAAACATATTGTAGAACATCCACTCAATGTTACTCAGGTTCCCCTTTGACCAGCTCTGCTTGAATGCAATCTGCCGTGAATCATTGTTGGCTGCTAATATCTGAACGTCTTCCACTTCCAGGGAGCCCCAGAGGGTCATTACTTGATCACTGGAGGTGTAGTAAGTCTGTAGCCAGTTAATCATGATATCTAAAACAGTAATGAGGAAAATGATGCAGTTATGTGTGGATTAGACATGAGACTTGTAATACGCAACCTTCACTGCAATGAAAGAAGAGTTCTCTCCTATGTCATGTTATTTTCAAAACACACAAAGTGATAAATATCACGGAAGTCTTTTTCCAATTTTTTTAATTTTAATTTTTTTAAAATATAAAATGCATAATATTTGATGCGTATGTCCAACCAAAAATGTTAACTTGGATAGAGTCAGGAAAGGTTGGGACCCCTGGCAAGTTTTTACTTCTATGTAACCGAGACTTGGAAGGTAACAATTAGCTCAACACTCACAATATAATAAATAAGTAAATAATTGAAATGTTGAGCTGACGATAACATAATGCATTAGTTACTAAGCAGGATAAACAGAAGAAATCTGGCAAGTCACCTAAATTATCAGTCCAATCGTAATGGAGTTGCTACTAAGTCCATCCAGTGCTGCATTATGTTTATCCATACCTTTTACTAGTACGTAGATTTCGGAGGCTTCGCCAAGCCCCTCCTCTTACCAGACCCCTTATCGGGATTTCCTGCCTTCCATAAGACTAACCACATTGTCCAGATCTACAATTCTACATTACCCAAGTTGTAAAGCTATTTTAATTAAAAAACAAACCAAATAAACAGACTAAACTGTTCCTATCTGCCCTCTTAGATTTGGGAATCTGTTAAAGAGATTGATCCACAATTCCTGTCCTGCTAAAAAAAACATTTTACCAAAATTGAAGCTGTAGTCATTTTTCTTAACTTTCTTATAAATTACATACAGGGTTATTCACAGAAGGGTGAAGAGTTTGGAGAAGGCCGGAGAAGTGAACAATCTAGGACAACATAGCTGAACTGGAAAGTGAGCTGAATTGGAGAATTTTTCCAAATCGGCTATTTTCTCCTAGATTGTTCACTTCTCCTGCCTTCTCCAAACTCTTCACCCTTCTGTGAATTAACTCTTTAATTTCTTGGCCATGAAAACCGTAACTTTTCCTGCTATCAATTTGGGTAAATACACCATTGCGCCTTTTCCTTGTCCCTTTTTAGCCTTTAACCCCTTCATGACTGAGGCCTTTTTTTCATTTTTTGTACCCATGTTATATTCCACATTAAAGAAATACAAAGTCCAAAAAACAAATTTACAAAACAAATGAATGAACTTGGTAGTTTCTGCTTCAGCAAAATCTGTAATTTTACCATAAAATCACTTGCTTTAAAATCACTCTGCTAGCCCCTAATTCTTCAACTATCCCGGTCCTGTTTGTAGGGCAGAAAATGGCCCTTTATTAGTCTTATTATGTTAATTTTTCACAGAAAGATTACAACAGAAAAAAAACAAAACTTTAAATTGATCGTTTCTGCTTCAGGCAAAATTTGTAATTTTACAATATAATCAATTGCACCAAAATCTTTTTGCTATCCCCTGGTTCCAGCGATTATGATATTATCTCTCACGCTGCTACAACAAATAGATTTTGCAGCTCAGTGACTTGTGTAGCTTCAGGATGACTCGTGCGCTGGGAATCCGATCAAGGCTGCTGATAGCAGCTACAAGCTGATCGCTGGTATGTACTATGAGATTACAAAGAAAGCAAGTAGAATGTTTTGGTGTTACATGTTCTTACAGCTTCATGTCATCATGTATATTACAATGTGCAAGTATTTACACCTTTGTTCTAAAATCTAATAAAATAAATCAATTTTAATTCATGGAGTTTTCTTACCTGGAGCTGTGGCACTCAGGAATAAGTGGAGAGATAAAGTCAAGGACAAAATAAGAATTTTTATCATTCTTCAAAAATGTTTTCACCGACGCAACCGAGTGACTAGAAAACTACCGTGATGGGAAGCAGAAGTGAAACAGAGGCATGAGCAAAATTTATATTCTTCTGAAACTGTTAAGAAAACTTTAGATCTTCAGCTCACAAAGGAAAGTCAGGCCACACAGATGTGGAACAATAGAGCCGTGGTGGTTAAACTGTAGCCAATCAGCTGCTGTCAAGGGGGTTAGCGATGTATTTATAGGTCAGGCTCCAGAAGGCTTCTGTAAAAAAGAAAGCTATCTTTATTCATTATTGCTTCACTTCTTTTTTTCTTTTAAAAGGCAGACAGTAAAGGAAGTCCAACATAAAATAACTTTCTTCAGCAGTACAACTTACAGTGTGCTTGGAAAACAGATCGTCTCACCATTCTCAGGTTGTCCTGGTCAGTGGCTCTCTTAGTCTCCCCAAACCTTCCAGCCTCCCAGGCTGTTCATGTGCCTCCAGCACACACCAAACTTGGCTGGGCCTGTGTGGGCCTCAGGGGCGGACTGGGCTGGGGGGCAGGGTGGCAATTGCCCCCCGGGCCTCTCTGATGCCACCGCGAACGGCCCCTTGACCCCCGGCCGCTGCCACCTGCACCCGGCCG
>NW_017306483.1:1298182-1344763 GCF_000935625.1 Nanorana parkeri
CATTGGCCACCTGAGAGCCTAATTAGGGAGCCACCTCTGCTGCACCCACACGCTCCCGTGAAACTCTCTGGACCCCTGGTGAGAGCCCGCACAGCCCACCTGAGACCCTTTAGACATCAGGCGGAGAACACAGAGCAACAGAGTATGTCGCTTCATATTATTCTGCATTGCGCTGTGCAATGTATTGCTGGGATTTGTAGTCCTCTATAGCTGATGCTGTTCTGCATTGCTGTATAATGGTATTGCTGGGAATTGTAGTTCTCTATAGCTGTTGGTAGTCATTATTGCTGGGATTTATAGTCCGCTATAGCTGATGGTATTCTGCATTGTTGTGTAATGTATTGCTTGGAATTGTAGTTCTCTATAGCCAATGCCATTCTGCAATGCTGTACAATGTATTTCTGAGTTAGTGGCAGAACTACCAGGGTCGCAGCAGTCATGCACGCGCACAGCCCTGACGTGGCATCCCTCCACTACCAGTGTGCTTTACATTTCCTAAACCGATAAATACATTCACACTACTGTTACAAGGATGGCAAAAGTGGCAGACAGGGGCGGGGAGAAGGCGGGGAAGAGGCAGAGCAGGAGGGGGGCCAAGTTGCCGCACCATGGGCCTCTGGTTTGTACTTGCCCCCTGGGCTAAAAGTTGCCAGTCAGCCCCTGGTGGGCCTCCAGCACACACAGCCACCTGGCTCCCCTCTGACTTCTGGGTGGAGTCCTCCTGACTCCTGAACACCTATGTTCCTCTTCCCAGCTGGATCCCAGAACCTTAGTCAGCACCCTTTCCATAAGGGCTGTGCACAGGTGTGCAATTAGGTGCTGGCCACTACTAAACGATGGACCCAGGAATGGAGATTTCATCCCTCCCAATTCTCTTAGAAATCTCCCAGTTCCAGGATTCCATGCCAAATCCAGAAATCCTGGGAAGAGCTGCAGAGTCAGCTCTTTCCCAGTACAAGAACTTGTCTCATGGAACCGCTCAGCCCCTGTGGCTAAGAGTCCTGGGTATCTGCGTTGCCAGCATCTTGCATGGCAGTACGATGCACTGCCACAATACATATTGGGGAGGTTTTAGGGTTAGTAGGATTAATGTTAGGGAAGCCCTAGACCCTTTGCCTGGACATGTCCTGCCTTTTTGCGTCTATACTTCCACCAGTTACAGTCTCTTGCTTTAAACGGGGTCACATCAGACCTCCTTTCTGTAGAACGATTGTCAATGTGCAGGGTGACACTTCCTTGTTCTGTCAACTCTACACTATCACCATCTGTCTCTATGTAATTTCCTCCTACACCGTAAAGGTCAGTCTCCTCAGCTTCAGTCAAGGTCACTTGGTTATAAGTCTCTATAATATCAGCCTCACTCTGCTCACTGGCAGTCTCCGTGTGGTCACCCTTGGCTTTCATGCTAGCCGTCTCACACCCAAGAATAACTTTGGAATCTGGGTAAGCATGTCCAACAGACTCCCTGTACTTGATGTAGGTCTCTTCATCAGGTGTCTCAACACTAAACACCTCCAGGTAAATGCCCAACCCATCTTTAATCCCCATCTCTGTACAGTTACTCAAGGTCAGCTGGGTGATCTCTCCTCTGACACCCTTAATTTCCTGGCCATCCATTTCCATTTTAACCTCTTCAGTCACTTTGCTGGTTGTGACCGAACGGTCTCTACAGTCACATGCTTCTACTGTATCGGCAGCTTCACTTGTGATACACGCCACCCTAGCGTTCTCGTCATTGCTCCTGGCAACCATCCCACAAGGATTTGAAGTTGCTTTATAGTCGTCATCAATAAGGTTACCGGCAGTTTTCCCAATGACACATTCAGTTCTTTTACCTTTGCTTGTAGCAAACAATCCACTGTATCAGAGCATTATGATTGTCATCACACATAACACAGAACAGGGGACCACATGTTCCATCATTGTCATGAACCCAACCATTGTGATTAGTACCAGCCTTTTGTTTTTCTATTTCTGTCACATTATCAATTTCCCACAATACACCATTTTTGTTAGATATGGCAACTGGATCATTATAACTCTGCAATGTATCATATTTCCCATCACTGTCAGAACCATGCATGATACAGTTTTCAACCTTCTCACCTCTAATGACTTGGTGGGGCAGAGCAGTGTCTGCAGAAGACTCAGATAACGTGGTGCGGTCATCTCCAGCAGCAACCTCACAAAACACCTCAACTGGCAACCGCTCTGACCGCTGACCTTCATTATATGCAAACACATCATCATCACAGGTAATGCAATTACAGACCATATCTGATAGGACCACATGCCTCAGCACTATCAGCTCTTAGGTTGGGTACCTCAACCTCTTCCTTCTGTTCGACTTGGTTTTGAAAAACATCAGTTGCATTTATTTCTGAGGTCTCATACAATATTTCTGCTGTTCTGCCACTTTTACTAGGCCCTTCAATCTGATGAGGACAATCAGCTGCTACAGCATGCGTGCCATCTTCTATAAGCTGATTAGGAGCTCCTCTGTCTTGAACAGCAGAAATAGTGTTCACCTCGTTACTATCAGCAGAGACCCCTTTTATTATAGCCAATAACTGTTTGGCAAAACTGTCCCAATCTATGTCGTCTGCGTTCGTCTCCAAGGTACCCTGCAAAGTCAGGTCCGTACCTGGGCAAGACACAGAGGTATCTGGCAGTTGAACATCATTTTTACTTAACTCGTCTGTTACCAAAATAGATGAGGTGTCCTTATTCTCACACATATCTGGTTTCTTTACCACATTTACATTATTATGACCTGGTGGCACTACATCACCCAGCTGAGCATCTAAAGTACTCATTTCAGCAAATACATCATTGATCGTCACATTATTGAACATAGCAGGCAGGTTCATCACTTTTACTTCACAAGGATCCGGCGGCTCTGCAATTAACCCCCACATATCCTTATCATTGTGAGCCAATTCCCCCTGAGCATGGTCACGAAATACATCTGCATTGTGACCCATCAGGCTGGTAGCACAATTATCTTCGGCAACCTCTGCCATCAACTTATCAGGCCCCATTGAGGTTGCCGAAGATATTTCTGCTGCACACCTCCTAGTTGCCACTAGAGACCACACATTGTCACCATGACTGCTGTATAGCATATCAGGACAGGTACCATTAACACTTTGGACCTTTCTCAGCTCAGCAGTGTTATCCTTCCCACCAGCAATAAGTTTCATACCGACATTTGCACTGGAAGGAAATATCACATCACATGCGTTTTTGCTTCTCCACTACACAACACATTATGTAGAGGCAAGTCTCTCTCAAAATGTCATGTGGGTCCGCCATCTAGCATCACTCCTACCCCCGACATAAGATTAAAGTCAGTCTCTTTGACTGTAACACAATCAGTTCCAGCAGACAATTCATTCATGATGGTCTTACCACCCCTCTCAGGCACCTTGGTTGACTTTGCTTGAGAGCGCTGGATCTGGGCTGAAACTGTCCACTTCTCTCTGGCGCCCCCTGCAGCCTCCATGGAACTCTTCACATTGCTAGGGGAAACTGCAGACATATCACCACCAGCCCCTGGGCATGATGGCACCCTCTCAGGCCCACCAGCATCTCCAGGGGTACCCCACAGCACAGGGCATGTTGAAATCCCATGTCCTCGTTGGCCACACTCCAGGCAGGGAGACCCCACAGCTCAGGGCATGTCACCATATTATGCCCCCACAGGCCACACACTCCACAAGGTGCAGGCCGACTTTTAAAGGAACTTTCTATCAGATCATGACGAAGCTCACACAGGTTAAGCTGAACCACATCTTTGCGATTTTTCACTCCCGGCGACACTCTTCCATTAGTTGCTATGTGAGATGACACTTTCCCTCCAGACACTCGCTGGCCATGCTGGACTCGGTCTCTGAGGGACACATCCTTCCCAGTTGCTGTGGGAAATGGCACCTTCCCTGTAGACACTCACTGGCCATGTTGGACTCGGTCTCTGAGCGACACATCCTTCCCCTACAGAGAATGGTTTGAAAAAGAGAAAAAATATCCAGTGAGCAGCAATTCTCTGGGAAAAAATGCGTTGTTGCTGTCAGAGAAGAATGGGCACATGTTTAAGCTGATAGAAAGATAACAGTAACTCAAATAACCACTCCTTACAAACTGAGGTATCCACAAAAGCTTCTCGGAATTCATGACACATTGAACCTTGAAGCAGATGGGCTACAGCAGCAGAAGACCACACCGGGGGCCACTTCTGTCAGCTAAAACCAGGAAACTGCGTCTACAGTTCGCAAGGATTTACCAAAATTGGAAAAATGTTGCCTGGTCTGATGAGTCTCAATTTCTGCTGCAACATCTAGGTTGTTGGTCAGAATTTGGCTTGAACAACATGAATGCACGGATCCATTCTGCCTTGTATTCAGGCTGGTGGTGTAATGGTGTGGGGGATATTTTCCTGGCGCACTTTAGGCCTCAAATAAGCATTGTTTAAATGCCACCTCACCCCTGAGTATTGCTGCTGACCGTGTCCATCCCACAGTGTACCAATCTCCTGATGAGTACTTCCAGCAGGGATAGGGAGCCATATCACAAAGCTAAAATCATCTCTAACTGTTTTCTAGAACATGATAATGAGTTCATTGTACTCAAAAGACCTCCACAGACACCAGATCTTGATCTAATAAAGCATCGTTGGGATGTGGTGGAAAATGAGATTCGCATCGTGGAAGTGCAGCCAACAAATCTGAAGCAATTGTGTGATGCTATCATGTCAATATGGACCAAAATCTTTATGGAATGTTTCCAGCACCTTGTTGAATCTATGCCACAAACAATGAAGGCAGTTCTGAAGAAAAAAGGGGGTCCGACCTGGTTCTAGCAATGTGTACCTAATAAAGTGGCTGGTGAGTGTATATTGTTGCCCACTGCTTAACCTTCTCATCGGCACATATTGATACTTCGTATATAAGTCGTATAAACTACTGTAACACTGAACTGTCAGTTCCTTATAAAACAATCTTTGTACCTTCTTTGGACATTTTTAAAAGCCAAAAAAGGGTGATGATTTATGCAAACATTTAATTAACTGTTTATTCCGTGATGGTTCTAATTTATTCAGGTCATGAAGCTGGTAACAGTTAATCAAATTCATCAATGACAATGTTTCTTAGCTCTACCATAAAAGGAATGGGGCTTGTAAGGTGTCACACATACATAATACACTTTCAATATAATCATAAATGTGTGTATAAAATCAATTGTACGAGCCTGCTGTCAATCAGCCATTTGGGTGGATCCAGAGACAGTATTGTCGGGATCCTTCCCGGCTGTGGCGCTCTCAGTATATCGCGGGCAACAGCTCACTTTATACTGAGCTTTGGGTCACGAGATGTTAGTATATGTCCTCCCGTGACACTAAAGAGAACTATGGGGAAAACACTTACCACATAGTTCTTTTTTTAATGTTCTTCAAAAAGTGATTTTTTTAGGGCAGCTCACAAAATGTTTCTACAGAACAAAGGACTGATCCCTTAATATACTGTATTTCTGTGTGTTACAATAACTATCCAGTGAGGAGCCTTCCCTAATGTTATTCAAGGATTGCTGCATTTACATTAGAAAATTACAATATGTTATTAGTATCAAGCTGGTTGTAGTCTTAGCTGAGGTGAGTAAAAACAGTGCAATGACAATTCCTGCAGGAAACATGAATATTAAAATAGAGGTCAGTCATCAGTGCAGTCATAAACAAAGACGAATGCACAGAAACCCCCACTAGGCTGAGACAGTGGGGTGAAAATTTCAGGGATTGGTGTTGAGGATGTAACTATGGAACACTTTTCTGGCTCTTAACTGAGCTGTGATGGCAAAAGCACCAAAAGAAAAATCTGGAGGACAGCACACTGCTAAACAATTCAGGAGAATGGAAATTACAAGAAGAACATTATGGCCCGCCCCTAAGTATTAAGAATGCCACTGCTTCATGGTGAATTATGGGTACAATTTTAGGAAAAGACTTTCTGGAGTGAGGGTTGATTTTGGGATAGGGGACTGTTAAGGAATCAGAGTATTTAGTGACATCTGTCATTTTATGGGCCTGGAGATAATTATGGAGACTTACCAGTTCAGTTTATTAGTCCAAGAATTATCTCTAAACATTTAAATATCTTCTACACAATAATTCATATTGTTATTCTTATGAACCAAATGTTCTCACACCCTCTGGTAACCCTATAATACTTTTCTTTTAAATGTATTCCTCTCTTCAAATCCACAAATAGAACAGAGAAGCGATTAGGGAAGATACTTATCAGCATGTCAACATTTTGTGTAGTAGTGTCTAAGCAACTGGAATTCCTGTGTCTTCTGCGGCCCATTGCCATTGGTTTGCCAACCAGGTCACATACTGGCATTGTTATCTAAAACCCATTTGTGGAGCTTTACTAAGTCACATTTGTGACACGTCTAAAACTCTGTGTAATGCAATGCCAGTGACAATTTTTGAATCTGCAAAGACACAACAGGGCTTATACTGTATACAGCAGAACACAAAACACGTTACCGGTATGAGGATTTACATTTATTTATTTTTATTAAAAAATAGTCTTTACAACAGAAGAAAATACATTCTTTGATGCAGTTCCATGTAAAACAGCCATCTTCATCGTATTCACATTCTACTTTCTTCTTAAATACAATTATTTAAAGCTAGCCATACACCTTTAGATTTCCCTTACACAAAGAAGAAAGATGGCCGCACGGATTCTGCTGGAATAGTTTATTGAAGCTTGTACCACATCACCCGAGGCCCACCCCCTCTGACACATTTCACCCAATCACAGGCTTAGTCGTAGACAACTGCAGACTTTCTTTAGGGCCTGGTGGACCCGATTCTATAATTCCGATTCCTTTGCATATGTACTATAATCTTCTAGTTCACACGGCACATAATTTATCCTTTCTAAGGTTAGACATAACTTTTTACTTCAAGAAAAGCCAATTCATTTTGTCTGCAGTTTGTTTTGAGTTGTGGCAACAACATAATTTTTCATAACATCCTTCTTACCTTAAAAAAATGCTTCTGTGACAGAACTTTCTTCATAAAAAGTCATCTTACTATAAGCAGCAACACAACAGAAGGTCATAAGAAGATTGTAATTTACTTTACTAATATTTACATAATATATTAGTATATTATAACTATATTTATATATAGTTATATAAACCCCGCCCCTATTTACTTGTTTCAGCTCGGTATTTACTTATGATTAGAAATGTTACTCTGATTGCAGTTATCCTTTCACCTAATCATCTTACAAGAAAATGACAATATAAAAATAAAATAAAAATAAATTTTATATACATATACATTGTATTAGAATCTATTTGCCCCACCCCCCAGTGATCACGTTCTGTTTCTCTCTAATGTAGAGTAACAAACTGATAGCGGCAGTTATCAATAGCGCGTACAGCAGCCGAAGTAAACAGTTGAGCCGAATGAACATGCTTCGGTTTGGCAAAGCTAAACAAACAGCTGGAGTGGGGAGGATGACATCATGGGACTCGCTCCACCCATTTGAGGACAGTGAGCTGGCATGTAATGATAGTAAATGGGTGGAGTTTCCCCCTGGAAAAGCACCCTCCCAATGCCAAGGGCATATGGTGCTCTGCCAGGCCACTGCTCAGATTAAGGGTCTGATATGGAATTTTAAGGGAACTCCAATTTTTTTTTCGTTTACATCTTTTTTTGGTGTTGGGGTCCCCCTTAAAAGCCCCACCTAAAGGGCCTGGAATGACTGTAGGGGAACCCCCTGCTTTTTTTCTTACATCGGGGGTCTTCCCTAACATTCCCACCAGACCTAAACGGTCCGGTATGATTTGGGGAGGGGACCCCACGCTTTTTTTGTTTTCAATAACATTTTTCATTCTGTTTGCTAACTCTGAGGTAGTGAACAGAATGGCTAAGCTGAATGAAGAGCCAGCCATTTGGCAATTCACTCTGTGCTGTTTGGCCCTTTGGAGAACAGGGGTGAACAGCAGGGACTGAACTGCCAAACATTAGTCTCAGCCGATGCAACGGCTGTTCCTTTTGTTGCAACCGTCTCAGCCGATGCGGGCTCTTCCTTTTGTTGCAACCGAACGTGCTGAGGCTGTTTGGCCAAAGGAAGGTGAAGAGAGCCGAACGCAGCCAATGTACGGCTAAAAATAGCCATACATGTCTAAAGTGAATAGCCAAACAGGCTTTGGCTTACTTCACTTCGGCTCGGTTATTTATTCGGCCATACATATCTATTGTGGAAGCAGTTATCCTGCAATCAGATTATCTATTTGTTGGGAGTACCCCACACATATGCTGATTACCAGCAAACCAGACCTAGAATGACCTTTCCTGGACGATATTTGGCCTGTAGGTAGCTAGATTTAGAACTTTCTGTACAACAGTAAAACTGTAATATAAAAGTCTGATTATGATTGGTGGTAGTTCTTATTTAAGGCACAATTCAGAATAAGGATAACTCTGGACAACAACATGCCTACCAGCATAGATTGGGCATTTTCCATTGGTCAGAGTGGATCCTTCAGCAGGTATAATGGAACATGATATGTAATAAATAACTGGTTTGTATGAGGTACAGATCCTAAAATTACCAAAGAATCCTTTTTCACATTTTCAAAAAAATCCTAATGTCACAGAAGTGCATGATTTCTGCGAATTATATTTACATATACGCGGATTACAGAACATGACAGGTTCTCCTTAATTTACAAAGTGTGTATTTCTAAAAAGAAAGAAGCCAAGCTAGAAAAGTACATTGTACAAAAAAGGGAACGGTCTTTTTTTTTGTGGGCCTGAAAAAACAAAACAAAAGTCGCCTCAAGGTTAGTGTTCACTCTCTTCATACTGTACTGTACTTGGTTTCATATTTTTGTGGTTACAATTTTTTACATATGGTTCAGAACGGAATATCCTTATTTACATTGAACCTTATGGGGAAATTTGATTCGGTATGTGACCAATTCAGTTCGCGACCAGAATCGTGGAACCAATTAAGTTTGTGAACCGAGGTACCACTGTACATGTTTTCTACCAATTGTATTTACATATAGGCTGATTACATAACATGACAGGTTCTCCTTAATTTACAAAGTGTGTATTTCTAAAAAAAAAAAAAGCGACTGAGCTAGAAATGTACATCGTACAAATAAAGGAAACGGCCTGGATTCTTCTTTTTTTGTGGGCCTGAAAAAAAAAAAAAGTAGAATTAGTTATACATTTCTATATCAGAGATCTTGTTACTAGGTCTGGTAATGATTCAAATTTTCGTGTTCGATTAATCAAATTCTCCCGGAAGCCGGCGGAGAGTTGAGTGTTTTCATTAGCGATCAAAATAATTTTAATCGATCAAAAAGTTTAACGATTAATCGAGAAATTCATCTTTAATTTCCACAGCCCTACTTGTTACCCTTTAGTTTTACTCCTATCTATAAATGTGAGGAAAGGTCCTGTATTCATCCAATGTGAAATGGAACCTTCACCCCGGCGTATTCATTACAATGGAATCTGGGATCAGCTTTATTATATTACACGATCTTCCATATTTGTGAATAGCACAGCTCCCTACTTATCACATTGTTTCAGACTGTAGCCATTTCTTTGACCCCTTTCTTGTATAACACAAATTAGAAGACTTGGGAAATAAAAGATGACACATCTGCAAGCTTCAGAGACAGCTAGGCTCCCCTCTTGGCCTCACCAAAACAAGAGACCCGAGCTGTTTTGAAAGCGTGCAACTTTTATGCACTCTATATACTATGTGGTGTGTTGATGTGCCATTCATTATGCATAGTAGCTGGCAATGTACCTGCATTGTAGCACACTACAGCACACTAGTTATGCATTGTGATGCACTGCTTCAGAAAAAAGGATCAGGTCCATTTTTTCCATGCATTAAAGTGCACTGTCAGCCCATTCATTATAAACGGACTGTCTCAAAGCAGTGCACCTTAATGCATAATTACACACTACATTCACACAGGTGCATTGGTGCAAGTCAAAGGGGTGTAGTTCTAAAACCTTCACAGAGCCATTCATTCTGTAAAATTACATGTATGTTCAATCTGTGTGAATGGAGAGGAAAACGAACATTATTAGTATATTTTCTTTCCAGGTTGAATGTAATATCAGGATAATACAGCATTATTATTTATTTTTATGCTCCTCAGCTCCATCTAGTGGCCATCATTTGGTATTTTCCTGATATCACATTTGACCTGGAGAGAAAATATATTAACATTTGTTTTTGCCTTTATTCGCACAGAAAGAAGGGGCACAGAGTTTTGCCGGGCGAATGGCTTTGCAGATTTTTGATAGGTAAACCCCAACTGACACTCAATATGTCCAAGAAAAAAAACTATAGCGATAAAAATGAGTGGGGGCAGATATACGGGCTGAATGCAGAGCCATGTTATTAAAGAGGCAAAAATGGCGTTTGCCAAAGTCCACTTGGAAATGGGGCCACCAAGAGGCCAGTTAAAAGGTTTGGATTGTGAGTCTGTGAAGCAGCTCATGTCAGCCCCCTACTTCTCTTAGAAGCCACCACATGATGACAAAGCTGTGATTTTATAATCTTCTGTGGAAATATGAAGCACCATCTCACGTCAAATGGGGGCTGCCGGGGGGTGACACCATTGGAGGGGTGACACCAAATTGACTGACAGTCATTTTGGTGTCACCTCCCATTGAAAAGTCGGGCACTCTGTCAAGGACCGAGAGCCCGACAGTTGCTCGAGAGGAGGGGACCCGGCGGCATACCTCATCCCGCGGGGTGACGTCCCCTCCTCTCTCTGCCCGCGTCCATCACCAAGATGGCCCCCGGCAGGTAACAGCGGTACCGCATGTGACGTCATTACACACATGCGGTATGTCATCACGCGCATGCGTGATGACGTCACGCGCGTATGCGATGGCGTCACTGTGGAGTGTCACCTGGTACCCGAACCCGGTGTCACCCCGCCTTTGGACGCCTACGGTATCTCATTGTCTGCTTTGGGCAACATGTGCTATATGAGACATATTAGGATAATGGAGAACTGAAAACTCACACTCAGGTCTTCACTTCCTTGGAGTTGTCAGAAGCGGTGTCAGAAGCTGTAAAATATAAAGCAATGATTACCATGTACTTCTATTATACGGATAACAGAGCTATATCAGTGTAATATCAGATACACCTCACACACATGACCTGTATACAGAGCACTCTAATGATGTAACAATATGGATGGCAAAGGCAACACCAATAACAATATTAGTATGATGTATTTGTCAGTTAGGTGATGCTTTTATGACAAAACATTCCAGGTACAAACCTGGAACGGCTTCTATCAGAGCTGATCTCCAGGCAAAAAATGACCCAGGCCCTTTTGGGATATAGTACATGATATCAGGGGCGTCCCAAGGCCGGGTGTAACCCGGAGTGGATACTGGGTAACGTCATCCCGCATGTGCGGCCATCTTTGTGATACCTGCTGGTCGCCATCTTGGCGATGTTCTCATTAGCCGAGTTGATTTCTCTACTTGGATTGTATATCCCCAGAAATCTCGCCGTTGTTTTCACAGGGAAATCACTCATTCCGTGTGTGTGCTAGGGATGCATCAATACCATTTTTTTCTTAAGACCAAGTACAAGTAAATATGGAAGACATTACTTTGTCCCTACAGCACCGAGAGGAGCAGTCCCATCACACCTGGTTTTACTGGCATGAATTCACTTTTACCAGTTAATATGAAACTTTGTTGGCCGGCTGAACTCGCCAATGATTAGGCGTGGCCTGGATAGAGAACATGGCATTCCCCCCGTCCCTCTACCCGGCCACTTCCCCCCTCTTTTTTTTCTTCCCTTTATAGCCTTTAACTCTCTCTCCTCCTATCTGCTTCTCTCCGCGAGTACAGCGGTCCCGTGTCACTGATCATAGAGCAGAGCGGAGAACAGACATTCTCCGCACTGCTCTCCACTCTGCTCTCTCCGCTCTTTATCTTGAACTACCATGCTGTGGTCCTGGGTCCCCCGGAAGAGCGGGACCCCGAAAACTATGGTGGGGAGGGGGCAGCTGGGGGGATGACTTGGAGGGGAGGGGTTGGAGGATGAGCAGGCTGCTTTACAAGTGATTTGTACAAAAAATGAGCAGCCTGGAAGCTATGTAAAAATGTATTGTGGCATTTTCACGAGTACCAGTAGTCCGTATCGGTATCAGTGTATCTGATTTATAAATAAAGTTTATAAATAAAGAATTTTAAAAAAAATTACCCAGGACCACTTTATTTTTTTAAAACTTTGGTGAGGCATTAGGGTGTAGAGAAAGCACTAATAATAATGAGGAGGAGATGGTGACGGCGGGCTGAATTACTTTGAGGGGAATTTATCAAAACAGCTGCTCCTGACTCTGTCTACTCCAGTTTTGATAAATTGCACCCAATGTATATTGGGCTTAGAAGGATAATAAACTACAAATCATACTAATATAAAATGGAACACTGAGGAGATGGTGTCGGCAGCCTAGGTTACATTGAGGGGAATTTATCAAAACTGGAACAGTTGTTAAATGGCAACCAATCAGCTTCTAGCTTTCATTTTTAAAGCTTAACTGAACAAACTGAAGAGAGATTTTGATTGGTTGCCATGCACAGCTCCTCCGGTTCTGTCTGCTCCAGATATGATACATTTCCCCCATTGTATATTAGGCTTAGAAGGATTATATAATTATATACAAATCAACAAATACTATAAAATGCTACACAGGGAAGCACACCAATATACAGAGGAACACAGCAATAGAAGGACCATAGCAGTAGAGTACTCACTGTTGGTGCTCGTATAGTCAGTCTTGTTCTTCTCTGAAATATGAAGACATGGAGTTAGTAACCAGAAAATAGAACTTCAACCCATGAACTGTAATATTAATATTTCCTACCAGGTAAAAATGTAAATTGTTACACGCAATGCACAGTTTGATATAACTATCAGGAATTTGTTAATATTTTGAAAACCTTGTACAGGGTGCAGCTGTATTTGCTCATTACATATGCAGGCTCTGCTTCCTGCTTTGCCTTCCTACGTGATGGTTTTGTTTTATTACTTGTAATGGGCATGTCTGCAGAAATCTCGGGAGTTAGCTCAGCAATGCTCTAAAAGGTGCCTAATGTGTTCACTGTTTTGTTTTTGGTTGTCAAAGCAGACCCGGTCTCTGGTTTAAGTTCACTTGAGGGATGTTCTTACTTGTTAATCTGGTCCCCAGTTCACACAGGAGGTGTCCCTTCTAAGCCCTCAGATAATCTTAATTTTGCTGAGGGATTCCCTAACCTCGGGATCAATTTGTTATGCAAACAACAACCAGAGCTTTCATGGCTTCCTCTTTCCAACCTGTCATACCTTCCTGTATGTCTCCAAATGTGATAGGCTGCCTTACTGGCCAATAGGAAGGCATGGGAGTGGAAAAGAGTTGGGCAACACATGATTACAAAAAGTAATAAGGACAATGTACCAAAATACAGCGACCACAGAAATTAAGACTGCTCCTCCCAACCTTTCCCATTCCCTCCTCCCTGGCTCCGTAACACGCCCTCTCACTTAGTTTGTAGCGCTTCCCTCCTTGTTTTCTCTGTTGAACACATGATTACAGAATCAGCTATAAAAGAATGCCCCAAGTATTAGGGTACCCCGGGTGATCTGAAGATATTCAAGTGGTGCAAGAAGGCACCTTGAGGATCCTGTGTTATCAACTGGGGACCAATTTAATGTGGTTTATTTTAAAAGTAATAACTAGTTCCTTCAAGACACACTTCAAGACACAATATGAGAGCTGCCATTGCTGAAATCTCCATAGGTGACATCCTTATCCTTGCTTTACTGCCTAGTCATTCACTAACCTAATATAAACAGCTGTGTCAGGACACGATACGCTACTGAGAGAAATCATTGTGTACAACACCAAGTACTGACCAAGAGCAGCAACTAGATTATTCCAACATTATTATTAATGAAGATTGGTTGTTTTTATATGTCCTATATATGGTATTGGAGTATTTTGGAGTGAGATCAGTTTGTGAGCTTCTTTGTTGAGAACTCAGCAATGATAGCTCCCATACTTCTATTTCAGCAAGTGTCTTTAGCCTATTGACTCCAAACAGAGGCGTAACTAGAACCCTCAGGGCCCCGGTGCAAGAAAACCATAAAGGCCCCCCCCCCGGAAAAAAACATGATTTTGATACCTTTTTTCCCCCCAATATATAAAACATTAAACCATTTCTGTTTTTATTTTCAACTTACTGTAATCATCCACAGAGGTAGTTTCAGGAGGGGTGTGGAGGTTGTCAGGAGGAGTACAGAAGGTGTCATGAGGGGTGCGGAAGGTCTTAGGAGGGGTGCAGTGGGTGTCATGAGGGGCGCAGAGGGTGTCATGAGGGGCGCAGAGGGTGTCAGGAGGGGCGCGGAGGGTGAGAAAGAAGCTGGCAATAGACAATGGAGAAAAGTCAGATGTACAGGAATGACTGGACCTTTCACAGTGTTTTGTGTCCCATGCGCAGCCCTCCACATGCTGGTTTTGGAGTGGGAGGGGATGGCACGGTACATATGTTGCAAAAAAAAAAAACATTGTCACCATTTCTCAAGATTTTATAACCCAGGGGAGGAGAAATTAATATGAAATTCAGGAGCCAGTCTGTCCAACCCAGGAGCCAGCAGGGTTTTTTTCTTTAGCAGCCATATCCATTGGCAAGAACTAGAGAAAACCTCAAAAAAGGTGCCAACTGTCATTTTTAGAAGCCTTGGCTACCTGGCTCCTGGGATTTTTCCCACCCTATAAATCTAACCTGTAAGATCTCTCACTCCCCTGATGCCTCTCAGATACGTTGTTGCCAATTGTCTGCAGACTTACTATTGTATCCTCAAATAAGCCAAATCTCCGAAATGTCATCTCATGTCAATAGGCACCTTAAAATAACTGTCAGGGTTTCTTACCCTTCCTTGTCCAGTCACTTGCAGCATGGTTTGTAGTGTTTCTGGCACTGCTGTTCCCCTTTGGCTCCCCCTTATGTCCAAACCAGCAAACATCTTCATTCTGCTGCTACTGGCAAGACTCCTGACAAATTCCTGTCTCACAGTGATGATGCAGGCGCCAGTTCACTATTTAACCTTCACCTTGTCCATTGAGTCTCCGCCCTTGTGTTTTATTCTGGTCTACCAAGTGCTCAGAAGTCCCTGCTCTGTATGACCCTGGCTCTGGCTGACTGATCTTCTGGTTCCTGACCCCAGCTATTGTCTCGGTTCATCCTGTTCTCCGTACTCCCTGACCTGGTTTGGCTGACTACCCATTTTGGCTGTCTTACCCCTGGCTTGGCACAGACGACGTCCTGCACTTTCTCTATTGTTTTTTGCCATTTATGTTTATTGTTGTTTTCAATAAACTCCTTTTATTTTTTAAACCTGCACTTTAAGTTTCTGTCTGGTTTCTTGGTTCCTTAACAATAACAAAGTCACAAGCCCTGAGTTTACACAAACTATACAAAGCATATTACAGACCGACATCCAATGTGTATATCCCCTGGACTGCATACCAGTGAAAATAAAAATCCATTGTTAGTGTGCCAATGAAAAGTATTATTCCCTCTCCCGTATACTTACTTAGCCACAAAATAACTGCGATAATAACAGCAAGAACAACAAGGATCCCAATGACAACGCCAACAATCACTGCAAATGGGAGGCCATTGCCCAGAGGATCTGACAGAGATAAAACATAAAGAGAATATAAAGATGTTAGAGATAATGGGATTCTTACTTATAAATGATTGCGATAACAAAGTTGTGACAAGCATTAGCCAACTTTAAATAAATGATTCTGCTCTGTTTAGATCAGTGTGACAATACAATTTCAAACTGGGGGCTAGTAAATGCAAATTGCATGCTAAATAATTTATAGGGGTTTTTGAATAACATTTATTAAAAATTCTGAAAAATGAAGTTGCCTTGAAATGTATGAGGAACGGCAGGCAGGAATATTCCAGTGCACATATATCCTCCTATATAGCCGTGTGTGATGAGTGTAGGCGTAGTATCCACACAAAGGCAGAATGGAAACGAGAAGGTAAGAAAACAAGAAAGCTCTGAGGAAGAGGGAATCTCTCCCGAAATGCGTCAGCCTTCTGGTTGCCTTTTTGATCTATGTGTGCTATTTATTGTTCATCGAAATGTGTGTAGTGATTTGTTAGTGTATGTGCACTCCATTTACCATTAAAAAAATGATTTACACTAGGAGTGGACGCTGTCCCCTCTTATCTTGTTTTGCATGGTGTGTGAGGAAGTATACTTCCTGGTGATCTCGAGGACGGTAGCTCCCTCCTGCTACGTTGACGTGAAAGAACACCTTATTGAGCGCTGTGCTGTCTATTTTTACTTTGGTCATCTAGAAGGTAAGAAGCCTGAATTACAGAAGAGATATACTGTGGGGTCTATTTTTAAACAATTCACAGGGAGAATATCTGTGAATGTTTGTTTTGTGCCTATCATGACAATAACAAACGTTCTAAAGTCATGGCCACTAGATGGGGCAAAGGAGCATAGGAAAATAGGATTGTTGTGCTCACCATAAAATCCTTTTCTCTGCATTCATTAAGGACACAGCCATTTCTTTATTCAACAGAAGGGTTAGATCACCACCTGTAGGAGAAGAATGCAAGGCACAAAAGAAGCAGCACAGTTTAGGGGTGGCCCTTGCTGGTGGCTCAACCCCCACTAGTAGGAGGCAGCTCAGTTTATCCCAAATCAGTAGAGACAAGACAGACACCTTCCAGAAGGGAAGGGGCAGTGTCCTTCAATGAATGTAGAGAGAAGGATTTTATGTTGAGTAGCAAAAATCCTATTTCCTCTCCTGTTCATTGAAGGACACATCCATTTCTTAATTTAAAGGAAGGGACATCCCAAATCACTGAGAATGAGGAGCGGGCAACCAAATAGAACAAAAAAAGAAACCCAAACACTAAACAGCCGCTTGCAGAACTTTGCGGCTGAAACCCGCATTCACAGAGGCAACAACATCAACTCTGTAAAACCGAGTGAAGGTGTGCACTACAGTTTTGACGCTGAAAAGACCAGATGAGATCAGAAAAGGCAGAGACTGACCCCTAAGGGCATTGGCCTGAACAATAACCTGTCTAATCCAACGAGAAATGGTGGCCAGGGAACACAGGGTGGCTGGGGATGAAGGGAGGTAGATGAGCCTATCGGCAGTGAGGTGACCCACAGAGTGGAGAGGTGGCCCCCTGCAGCCCAAACACAAAGGGAGAATACAGGCACACAGTCTGCTCCCCAGGGGACAGGAGGTACACTTCCACTTACCTGACCAGGACAATTGCAATGGTGCCATTTCCCTTCCCAAATTGCCTCCCACTGTGGCGGGGGTGCTGGGAGCCTAGGGGGGACACTGTGACAAATCATCCCCAGACTGCTCAATCATATGTGGCCCAACGTGAGATGTCTCACAGGCTGCCCCAGATTCCGGAAAGGGGCTGTTGCAGCCAAACCAGCCATCAAAAAGGGCTCTGCGTGTAACACAATATGCTCAGTAGTGCTTAATTCCTTGGATCACAGCTGCAGATTAGTAGAATGAATACAACAAAGACAGAATAACTGGGATAAATCAAAGTCTCTAGACAGTTATCTGGCCTTTTTATGTAACAAGGAAGTATAAGGTATATGATAACCAGTTCATGGAAACAGATTAAATAATATTTGGGAATAAGTCCCACCAAGGACAATTGTTTTAAATTGTTACTTGCATTTAGACAGGCTTGAGGTGGCGACGTGTTCAGGAGGCATCTGCTGAGCAAGCTTGTACTTTAATTAGTAGGGATGGAAAAATGTGAAACACAGCTTGACAACCTGTAGTGAAGGATGGATCAAGTTGTGCAGTAATCTGGATGGGGAGCAGGTTGGATGAATCTGTATATGCTGATAAGCAGCCTGTCAGCTGTCCCAGAGAGGGTTGGTCTTCACACAGGGCTGGAATCCATCAACACACAGAGAAGCTGGACAATTGCCAGGAGCGGCAGCTGACAATAGTGCAGAAGGAGGCATATGAGCAAGAGAAGCAGGACTCTATCAATACCCAGCTTTGGAAGGATGGATCCTCAGAGCAGTAGTCTGCAGCTGAGACGATGATATGAGGGGTATGTTTTGAAGGAGTGGAGAGCAGGTTACAGCGAGGACGTGTGGGGGAGGTATTGCCCTGCGTCTGCACTTTGCACTGACGCAGAGCAATTGAATCTGGAGCCTTAAACCAGGTAGGAGGGAGGAGCAGGATAATGCCGTGGAGGAGAAGGTGGCGCCACCTCCGGAGACCGGAACGGAGGAGAGGCAAGTACGTTACATTACGTGTGCCCAGCTGCTGAGCTGGGGAGGCTACAAGGATCTAGGATATTCAGCCTGTCACCCAGCTTGGCTGTTGATTGAAGATCCACGCTGAGGAACAGGAACAAAAATAAACACGTGACGAAGATCCCACAGGGAGCTAGGTTCTTACTCCTCGACGCTAGGCAAAAAACTGAGCTGCCTCTAGCTACTGTTGAGCCAATAGTAGGGGCCGTCCCCAAGGCTGTGCTGCTTGTTTTGTGCCTAGCATCCTCCTGCAAGTGGCGATATAACCCTTCCATTGAATAAAGAGATGGCCATGTCCTTCAATGAACAGCTCCATCTAGTGGTCATAATACAGTATAACATGACAATACATCCAACCTAAAAAAATAAAAATAAAAACACTGCTATGTGTGGAGATCCCATTAAAATGCCCTTTGTATTTCAGCATAGGAAGCTTATAGAGAGTTGAATTGCCACATTATATTTCCACAACAAACAGTTTGCACTCTTACCACATTCTTTCAGGTGTCATATAGTCTATGTAAATTTCACTCACCCCATTTCACACTGAGAGTCTTAGTCCCCAGACTGCTGTGGTCCACATAACAGGAGTAAGTGTCTTCCTCCCTTGTTGGCACTTCCACACTGACTCTGATCTGATAGGTGCCGTCAGGATGGGGGAGAATTGGACTCATTTCATCTGAAAGAACATCATCTACCCCATTCCTCACCCACTTCACATGCACAGCCCGGGGGTGAAACCCATACACCAGGCACTCAAGTCTTGTCAACCCGTCTGACTGAGGACGGCCCCACACCTTCACCTCTGGACGCACTGAGAGAGAAAAAGAGCAAAATAAAAATCTGCTGGTTGTACAGAAGATCACATGTTCTGATGACTTTCATATGAGCATTAAATAATAATAGGGTAGGTCTGTGTAAATTAGGACAGTACAAGCCAATTGTGCAGTGAAAAGGATAAAAAACAAGCACACACATGTGCAATAAAAATCTGTAGAAGTGCAGTGTCTGCAGCCAACTCCGTTGCCTCGTACAAACATCATCAGTGTGAGAAAGATGTGAGCAGTGAAATTTATGAAATGGATAAAGGAATCTGAGTGTTATAGGGAGCAGTATGTGACATCAGATATTAGAATTACACGTTACAAAGGAGTCAATTTAACATGAACCTGTAGTGAGAATATGATAATTTGTAAAGGGGTCAGATATGGAAGGAAGAAGAGGACTTTTAAGGTTTTAAGATACTTAGGAGCATTGGTAAAACGTACTGTCTATTTTAGTTGCAACTAATTCCCTCCTCATTACCAGTGAGAACCAATGACCTTTGTATATGGCTAATAGAGACACATATGAGCAGACATATGTGTCCATTACATATACAAGCCGTGCTTCCAAATTAGCAGTGCTACACAGTGGTTGTACTTTATTGTTCCTTTTTGAAGTCTACCAGCCTGATCAAACATTGGACTTTCTGTGTGTGGATAACTGGTTTCATTTCAGCTGCCCCCAGCAGTGATGCTAAAGGAATTTGCTATTACAAAGACAACGAATAGGAGGGAAGTCTGTAAAATCAGGATACATAATAGAGCAACAACAAACAGAGACAAAAGAAATGCTAATTATGATAAATGTATACTGACTGAATATACTGGGGGGAATTTATCAAAGCAATTGCGACAGTTTTAGCTTCATTTTATTTTATGTGTAAATCTACCTTTTAACATGTGCCCCTGTTTTCACCAGAGCTTGGACTACGTTTCCAACTGCACGTGGTTTGCACCTGTTTTCTTCAGAGCTTGCACTACTTTTTCAATTGCATGTTTTTTGCACATGTTCTCAACTGCACTTGTTCTGGGCTGTCTGAAACTGGAGAATCACCTAAGAAAACAATCACAACTTAAGAAGTCCCCACTTTACACCGAGTATATGAGGATATACAAAAGAAGAGGTTACCTTCCCTAAAGCCATCAGTAGATCATGAGACAGACTAGATGTATTGACGTCTCAGGTATTCCTGTAACAGTTGAGACTGACCCCCTTCCACCACTTGAGCGTCCCAATTTATCATTAAGAGCAACTTTTAAAAGGACCCATAGGAAGGCTTAGGAGGAAGGAGAATATTCAACTTTTGCATATAATCTCTGGATCTACTGATCATTTTCCTTAGTGGTTTTCATTGAAGGTCTCCTCTTGTCCAGGTCTGTGACAGATCTACTTTAGACGTTGGATGGAATTAGAATGTATCTATAAATTACTACATTTCATAATCACATCAATATAGGTTCCTGGCTCTCCATTTTCCTGGCCTCATCAGTTGGATGTGTGTCCTTCTGAGTCCTTCTGAATTGGTGATTAAATCTATTTGCTACTGAGAGATTTACCCGCTTGTTGACTGTAATCTCATTAGAATCACATTGATTTAAGTGTGCAGCAAATATGACCGCCAGCAAGCATTGCAGTTTTTTCTCCATAGCGGTTTGGTACAGGGGTTTGAACTAAATTATTTTACCAAATTTGACTAATTTGATACACGTTTTTTATACTATTAATTGATTGTAACAAGGTAATTTTTTATAATAAGGTTTATTTCATTGCACTTTTGCACTAAGTGAAATTATGTACTTAATATCTCACTGGCTACCACTAGGGTATGGTAGCAGAATATGCACTAAAGGTTATAAACACCTACACTTTGATTTAACAACACGGATTCAACAACCTGATAGTTTTAGTTCACCCATTGGTGACCCCGAGATTCATTTTACCATGCATTGCATTATTTGTCAGTTACTACTGCTGTCTGAATAATTGTGTCTGGGTAGAATTCTTGTGTTTCAGGAGTCTATAGCCCTCTCAGAGTCTTCTGTGGCTGAATTTAGTTCTCAGTAGAAGGCTTAGGTTCACAGAGGTGCTTAAACATGCGCTGTGTTCAGATTCGTAAGACAAAAATCGAAAAATCTACGTCTGAAAACATAAATTTTATGCGCATATGCATGTAAACACATGTTTATGCATATACTCGTGTACATGAAGCTAAAACAAGAAAATTAGATTTAAAATACAGAGCACAGAGTGCACTGCTTTGTACGGAGTATGGGTAGTACACCGGCACCAGAGGAGGGCAAGGAGCATTTAGCTAAAGGTAAAAAGATTTGGGGGGGGGAAAAGGGGGCAATTCCATTTTCCTAAATTCGCCTGGGAATCTGGAATTACCCTTTAAGCATTTAAACACATCTAAGTGCAAGCTTTTTACTGATCATTACGATTGAACTTTTGAGCCAGAAAAAAAAAACATGTACATGATCAGTAAATTTCTTACAGCCCTGTGCATGTAGCCCTATAATTAAGGATGCACCAAAATTTCAGCCGCTGAAACATTTCGGTTGAAAGTGCCATGACGGCTGAAAATTCAGTGTATCCCAGCTTCTCTCCTCCCCGCTGGGCATCGGTCTGTGTGCCTTGCGATGCAGCGCCAGTGCCCAGTGAGGAGGAGAGGAGCTTTCAGGATGGAGAGCGGCGCGGTGACAGCTGTCATCATTGCAGGAGGCCAAGATCTCCTTCCTCACCTCCCTTCTTGGCCTCCTGTGTCGGGATGGAGAGCGGTCCGGGTCGGTGACAGCTGCGATATGTCACAGGAGACAGAGTTCTCCTCCCACACCTCCTGGCTTGGCCTCCTGTGTCAGGATAGGGAGCAGTCTGCGGCGGTGACGGCTGTGATCTATCTCAGGAGGCGGAGCATCTGTACGGGTCCGGGTGTCCGTACTCAGACGCAGAGAGGATGGATCCTGTCTGCAGCGGAGCACAGACACTCGGACCTGCATGGATGTGCAATTCGGGTGTGCGTACGGACGTGTCCTCCCAAAGCGAAAAACAGGCTGCTGCTAGCAATCACAGGTGTCCTTCCTGGGAACGACCCGAAATAGGTTTAAGCAGTGTGAATGAGGCCTAAGAAGAGGTGCTATAAAGCCAGAGCTAAACCATCTTCAACTTCATTCCAGATAAACAAACTTCCACTATAAAAAAAAATGTTTTTAAAGTTTTGGACAGGCTGGCGCCTTATAAATTTGAATGTATACAATTTATACCATATACCCTTGGGTAGGCCCTTTTCCCGCTATTTCTTCTATTTGAGCAATCTTACAACTTTAAATCCAACTATCCCACGTGTCCAAGAACCGAGGGAATCTGTCTTGCATCCTAGCCCCAAGATCTTCCATCCGCTGTTGAAAAAACATGTCCTCCATCAATTGCCACAGTGTTGGAGGTTCTGTTGAATTCCAATACCGCGGTATAACTGTCCTAGCTGCACTTAGGAAAAAATGGAGGAGGCCCTTCTTTGCTGTTGCTATCCCCCCCCTGGGGAATGGAAAGTAATGCTATCTGAGGTGTGCGTTCCACTCTTGTTTTTGATATATGTTGTAAACATTTAATACCCTTGTCCAAAAAGTTTTAATCCGAGGGCACTCCCACCATATAGGTGCCACTGTCCCTAATGACTGTTGACATCTCCAGCATTTACTAGAAACCTGTGGGAAAATTGCATGCAGTTTGGCTGGGCAACGATACCACCTTGTCAAAATTGTACAATTTCTTTCCTGCACATTACTTACCATCGAGAGCTTATGTGTCAGTGTGTATGATTTTATCGGCTCACTATACTGTATGAGAACTTACAATCCAACTCTCTTTCACACTCCATTATATAATATGGTATTTTTGGGGTCACTGATATCAGCAATATATTATAAAATACTGAAACTACGTGTTGCGGTACCCCTTCTCTCAAATACAGTTTGTCCAATAATGTCATTTCCCTAAGTATCTGCTTCCTGCTCTGAAACTTATTGTAAAAATCTTGAAGTTGAAAATATCTCAGCCACTGTCTCCTCCTCAGTTGATTCTCCAAGCAATTCCGTACAAGTTTCCAACTCCTCCTCAGTCAAAGCCAAGTAAATGGGGGACAATTTTGCCTTATACCACATAAATATTTTTTGTGTCTCTACTCCTGGCCTAAATTCTGGATTATCCATGACAGGGGTCAAAGGGCCATAATATGCAGAGTTCTGAAGTCTTCCCATTCTAAGTGCATCCCATACTTTTAACATATGGGTGCAGACACATCGGGAGATCTTTACTAGGATGCTGTAAAGATGGAATATAGTGTGTAGGCATAGTGGGAGGAATTTATCAAAACTGGAGCAGACAGAATATGGAGCTCTTGTCCATGGCAACCAATCAGCATCTCACTTCAGTTTGCTCAGGTAAGATTTAAAAAATGAGACAGAGAAGCTGATTGGTTGCAGTCCAGATCTGCTCCAGAATTTGTCTGCTCCAATTTTCATAAATTCCCCCTATTGCATATAGTATAGTATGTATACAGTGTGTAAGTAAAGTGTATATAGTGTAGTGTGTGCAGATATAGTGTGTATATAGTATAGTGTGTGTATATATTGTGTAGGTATAATGTACTATAGTACAGAAAATTGTTATCTATACTTACCGTAATTTTCCTTTCCTGGCTCTCCCTCATGTCCGCATATTTTTCCCAACCTGTTTACCTTCGCTCGGCGTGTTAAAGTCATATGTGGAGTGAAGGAGGGAGGATTTATACTACCTGGAGTTGGGGGCAGAGTAAACCCATTGGTATGCTATTGATGGAGGTGCCCTCCGCACACCTTTCAGCAGTCCCGGCCAACAATCAAATAAATGGTGCTCGAAGTAACTTCACGGATGGCACCGTGCAAAACACAAGATTGAAGAAAATAGGTCACCAGCACTCCATAAGTTAAAATGAATGAGTCCTTTTAATGGACAATGATGTCACAGAAATCCAACATGAGCCGACGTTTCGGGGCCACACAGGGTCCCTTCTTCAAGGCAAGAGATGCGTCACATCTCTTGCCTTGAAGAAGGGACCCTGTGTGGCCCCGAAACGTCGGCTCATGTTGGATTTCTGTGACATCATTGTCCATTAAAAGGACTCATTCATTTTAACTTATGGAGTGCTGGTGACCTATTTTCTTCAACCATTGGTATGCTGACATGAAGGAGAGCCAAACAAGGAAAATTACGGTAAGTACAGATAACAATTTTCTGTAATATAGATCAGTCACCTCTCTTCTCCAGATCTTCTCTCCCGTACTCGGTGTATTTCTTCAACCATGGAATACAGACATTCTCCACATAATTCTTCCATCTCTCCCCCCTTTTCTCCTCCAGGCTGTTCCATCTCTGTGTGGTGATCTGAACCTCCTTCATGGTCGGGATATAGATCCCATTCTTTGTGTCCAGATACATTAAATCTCTCCCATCATATCCGTACTGATCATACCCGTCAGTGGTGCCGTCATCTTTCAGCTCACAGCCGTACATGTTCTGGACAATATGGATCCCTGCAGACAGTATAGAAGATGTTACACGGGAGTAGAGTGTGTCATGTATGTAATATGTGCTGTGTAGAAGGTGATGATATTGGGGGATATATGTTTGTAGGCAGGGAGTACATATACAGCACAGCGCTCTCCTTATAATGATGCTGCCAGTACTACAGATATATATCACTCCACTATGGCAGAAAGCTCCTTTCTAATGGAAACTCGGATACAAATCCTCAGTATGTGAGAATAAGACACCCGGCTCCCAGTGACACCCCAGAATGGGGTCACAGACTCACATTCCAGCACTGGACGGAGGATCTCATAACTGATTGGCTGTCCTCACCTGATAAACATATTCACCAATCAGGTGTGATATCTTCAGATCATCATCTCATTGGCTGCTGTTTCCCTCCATGTCCTAACAGCCAATCACACACTGTGCACATTACCCCTCCCCCAGTGACGGTGAATATCTTCCCTCATCATGGCTGCAGCTTGGACAGGGAGATCATGTCACAGGAAATCCATAAAGAGACCTGCAATCACCTCAATAAGCACCTCCCGGTGTCACTGCATCGATCGTGCATCCAAGGAGAATGACCCCCACACACACAATCGTATGATTTTTGGCGGATTTTTTAGCATGCTCGTAATACTAAAATAATTGACCTTCTATCCCCTTGAGAACGTGATGAGTCACGAATTATTAATATGAATTGACATTCATCACATTTATCACATTATAAAGATTTATTATTGATTTTGATTACAAAGTCACCAATTATCCATTGTGATAATATATATCTGGATGGTTGTAATGGACCATTATAGTTTGTTTGTGGCACATCATGATTATTTTTCACTTCTAATTTTCACTATTAATTAAGAATATTGGGTATCTTACAGAATTGTTATTATTATTTAGGTACAATAGGGTATCTAGCGCCTCATAATCGTCATTGATTGTATATGCTTGGGACTTTTTGGTCTGTATTGTGGTAGCTTCATCACCCATATTAGCAGTTTATTATCTATAAGCGCAGATCATTAGATTCAATCAGCCCTGAATGCATGTGTTGTGGTTCCCCATAATATTTTGTCTCTACCCATCTCAGAGCTGCAGTGCAGCACATTTTAAAAAATATGACGTGTCTATTTCTTTCGCCTTTTAGTGCGTTGGGTGGTCCATAGAAGTTGGCCATAGAAGAATGGCAATGCATCAGAATGTATGTAACATGCAATTTTATGTGTGGGCAACAGGTATTAAAAAGCCTTGGTCATTGGTGTTTAACTCTATCCACTCCAAACATTAATGTAAGAAAAAGCACTGGAAACACAAGTCAAAACACATATCAGTGGACAATGGAAACGCATATTGACGGACAACAACACACCTTCCTAACGCTACAGAAAATGCACCTTTATACACCAAACACATAAATCTAAATGGACCCTCAATGCATTGAAAGCAATGGGTCAGCATGGCAGTTAGGCAAACAGCATCTTGAGTAGAGGCGATCACCAATGGCGGCCTCCATATTTCCCTCAGGATGGGTTTCCTATAGGAGGTCGGTGTGATATATTATAATAGGTGCGGTGCTAATTCTGATCAGATGACGGAAGAATGTATTCATCAGTCTGAGATCTTCTAGTAAATCATGAAATGTCTCTCCTGTGTTTTCTCAGCCGGAGGAATAGTTGGTGAATCTCCTCCCTGTATCTGGTGTGTGTGTCATATAAATGTGGAAGAATTCTCTCACCTCCAGTCTGGTTGTATAGGCTCATCGCTGTCAGCACACCATGTTTGGACACGGCCTCATTGTTCTGACCTGTCTGTGTCTCTCTCTCCCAGTATTCAGATCCCAGTTTCTTCATCCACTCAGTCTTGGGAAGACAATGATGAGTGTCACTATTATAATTTGTTATCTCCCGATCATCCAAATATCCGACTGAAGAGAAGACAGGAAGTCCGGATCCCAGAGAGGAGACTCCAGTGTAATAGTACCGCAGAGTGTGAGTGTCTGAGAGAGACATAGAGACTGTTATCTACAAATCCTGTTACATCACATCATAATGTATATAATGGAGAAATACAAGTTTCATCACTGACCCAGATTTCTGCTGAATAAGAATATCGGCTCATGTCTACTTTATATGAAGAGAACAATGTACAGAAATAATCCCCCCGATGTGAGAGAGATGGGATGTATGTACAATGATCAGAGACAACAATCTCCGTATATGATCCGTCATTCCAAACTTCTATCTCTTCTCCTCCAATCACCATCATGTATGTTGGAGTCTCTCCTGCCCTGCTGCAATATCATGGAGGGAAGGAGCCTCGGGAGGAGGAATCGGGTCTTGTGGTGTCACATTTATGGAAGTTCCAGTTTAATAATGTCATTGCAGCTTTAATATAAGTGCTGTAGAGGAAGTCAGACACTCATAGGGCCGGATTTATGATCGCGGATAAATCCTGGCAGTACTAAGGCATTGCCGGGGGGTTCTGTCGAAAACTCCAACTCCTCGAGATCTACAATGACCTGACTTCCGGTTTAGTTAGAAGAGGTTTGGCCGAGAAGGCTGTACTGCACGTGCGCCACCTGCGGCATTTCCTTATACACATACTACACAGCAATAAAGTATTAAAATGAACTAGGGTCAGACTAATCCAGCACGTTATTAATCTGAGTTGCCCCACTTAATATGGCCGGCGCTTGTGGCCATATTGAGTGGGGCAAGATTCTATTGCAGGAGACACATTTGGAAGGTAAGCGAGTGTTGGCGTTGCGTCATCCCTGGATTCAGAGAACCTTGCATGCTACCTACTCAGCTTATGCCAGGGGGGTATCTATTCGTATTAGTAAATCTTTGCCTTGTACTATTGTACAGGTTTTTTCTGGATCCAGGGGGTCACTATGTGGTTCTGGTTTTGGAGGTGCACTCACACACATTTGCAGTTTAATTTCTCCCTATCCCTGTGGTATTTGCTAGGGATTTTAATAATGTCCTTGACCCTACTTTGGATTCTCTGAATCCTGCATTAGCGCCTGGTACTGAGTTGTTAGTGTGAGCTGAGGTTGCTTCTCTTATGGAGGTTTGGGGGTGGAAGCACCCTGGGCTTAGGGGTTTCTCATATGTGTCCTATACCCATGGCTCCTACTCAAGACTAGATATGGCTTTCAGTAACCAACTATTCCTGGGTTTAGTATCTAATACTGTAAGGTCGCACTACTTTTAACTTACGGACATGTTCGAAAACCCGCCGAGCATCGTACTATGTTCGCCGGGTGTGTAGCATGTTTGTACGATAAAAGCCGGACAGGCCGGTGTGCGCAAGCCCCTCAGGGGGGCGCGGCTTGTGATCATCGCAAGTATGATCTGCCTGTCCAAGATAGGCAGATCGTAAATTTTTTCGTACCTTACAACCATCGCAAGACTTTCGTCTTGCGATGGTTGTAAGGTGTGTGCTCAGCATTACATAGAGTTTTTACGAACCTACAACTCTCTCATGTAAATGTCGGTTCTAGAGCTTTGGTCTCTCTGGATATTGAGAAGGCCTTTGACTCAGTGGAGTGGGGTTATATGGGAGTAGTTCTAACACATATGGGATTTGGTCCTAATTTCCATCGCTGAATTGCTATTCTCTACAGTAATCCTAAATCCTCTTTTAAAATAGGCATGGCACTCTCAGATTTTCTGTGGGTAGGGGTACCCGGTAGGGTTGCCCCTTGTCCCCGGGGCTCTTTGCCTTGATGATGGAGCCATTGATGGTGGCAATGTGATCCTCTGGATCTCTGGTGGGCTTTGGGTGGGTTCTATTAGAGGCTTGCACTTTATGCAGATGATTTAATATTCTTTTTGGCCGATGCAGGTCCCTCCCTTAGGGAGTTTCTCTGGATTCTGGATTTATTTTTCCATGTTCTCGGGCCTGCGGATAAATTGGACCAAATCACATATTCTTCCGTTAGATTCGGGCACTATGGGATTGGTAGTTCTGTTACTTTGCAATCTGTCCCCCAAATTACTTACTTAGCGGTTCGGATTGCTACTTGAGTTTCGGATTATTACTCTTTGAACCTTCTTCCATTATTTTCCAAGTTGAAGGGTAGATTACTGGCATGGAAGAACTTACCTTTGTTGCTGATTGAGAGGGTGAATTTGCTGAAAATGAAAATTCTTCCTGTTTTCTTATATTTTCTTTGAATCTATCTTGTCTGAGTGCCTGCGAGCTTCTTTAACCACTTGCTGACCGTGGTGTTTACACCCCTTTCCTGTCCAGGCCATTTTTCAGTATTCAGCGCTGCGGTACTTTGACTGACATTTATTCCGTCATGCAACGCTGTACTGAAATACATTCTATATCAATTTTTGAGGACACATAGGGCTTTCATTTGGGGGTATTTAATCACCACTGGGGTTTTTATTTTTACTGTATAATGAAAAAAGTACTGAAAATTTTGGAAAAAAACCTGTTCTCCCTACGTTATGTTATAAAACATTATTACCCAATTTTTTGGTAAAATATAAAAGACGGGGTCACGTCGGGTAAATAGGCAGCAGCCTGTTCTGCTCTATGGGAAAATGCGGCCGTACGCTCACCCGAGCTGCACATCAATGCGGGTGCAGGTGTCTGTACTCGTACACAGACATGTACAATCACACGCAGCACCTGTCCTTCCCGGGAGTGGCCCGATACGGCCGTGCACGCCACACGGATCTGTATGGGCCGGCTCTGAACAGTGTGAATGAGGCCTATGAGAGGACGAGCCGTACACCGCTGTACGCTCACACAAACTGCACGTCCGTGTGGGTGCGGATGTATGTGCTCGGACGCAGACAGGATCCA
This sequence comes from Nanorana parkeri, assembly GCF_000935625.1. Classification (NCBI taxonomy): domain Eukaryota; kingdom Metazoa; phylum Chordata; class Amphibia; order Anura; family Dicroglossidae; genus Nanorana; species Nanorana parkeri. The sequence continues at coordinate 1,327,816 of NW_017306483.1, forward strand.
TCCTGTCAGCGTACGAGTATGGACACCCGCACCCACACGGACGTGCAGCTCGGGCGAGCGTATGGCGGCGTACTCCCACAGAGAAGAACAGGCTGCTGGGTACAATGACACGCAGCACCTGTCCTTCCCGGGAGCGGCCCGATACGGTCGTGCACGCTAGAGCTGCAGCTAACGATTATTTTCAAAATCGATTAGTTAGCCGATTATTAGGTTCGATTAATCGGATAAACTATAAAATAAAGTTTAAAAAATGGCTCCAGTGATAGGACTACTAGTTTGTATTGAGGTTGTAGTCTATCACAGGAGCAAGCTTGGAGCGGTGGAAGTAAAAAAGAAAAAAAAAAAGATAGTGCGGTGTGCAATATAGTGAAATGGAAAGTGTAAAATTATACAGCAATGCATGCAGAATGGCACCGGCTATAGAGGACTACAAATCCCAGCAATAGTACATTATACAGCACAATGCAGAATATCACCAGCTATAGAGGACCACAACAAATCCCAGCAATAGTACATAATAGCTGTAGGCATTCTGCATTGTGCTGTATAATGTACTATTGCTGGGTTTTGTAGTCCTCTATAGCTGGTGGTATTTAGCATTGTACCACTGTATAATGTACTATTGCTGGGATTTGTTGTACTCTTCTACAGCTGGTGGTATTCTGCATTGCGCTGTATAATGTATTATTGCTGGGACTTGTAGTCCTCTATACAGCGTAATGCAGAATATCACCAGCTATAGAGGAGTACAACAAATCCCAGCAATACATTATAGAGCACCATGTGTGGGAAAGTGCAGTCTTCCAGCAACGTGCTTCTGAGATCGGACCTGTCTATCAGCAGCTGTCATCCCCCCACACCTGCTCCTCCTTACTACATCTCCCCGCGTCCCTGTGCCGATCGTGGATGTGGATGGGCAGGAAATGTGAGGTGGGGAGGAGGTGCGGCATGTTGATGCGAGCGGGTCTGGCAGCGGCGAGCGTGAGGTGGGGAGGAGGTGCGGCGCACAGCGTGTGGAGCCGTGAACAGGGCCAACTGATCGGAAGGCGATAAATCGATTATTGAAAAAATTGACAACTTTTTCAATAATCGATTATGTCGATTAGTTGTTGCAGCCCTAGTGCACGCAGCACGGATCTGAACGCGCCGGCTGTTAGCATTGTGAATGAGGCCTTAAAGTAAATCTAAAGACAAAACTTTTTTTATAATTTTTTTTATTAACAAAGATTTTTCAAGTAAGAACATACAAAAAAAGAAAGCAAATGGAAGACAAATTTACACTAAACATCAAAAAAAGAGGAAATGCTTACACAGCAATGCAAATCACTATCAGCTATCAGGTAAACCAATAGGACCTGTACAGACCTGACAGGGGGTCTGACCCCTCACCTCTCTATACAGACCTGGCAGGGGGTCTGACCCCCTCACCTCTCTATACAGACCTGGCAGGGGGTCTGACCCCTCACCTCTCTATACAAACCTGACAGGGGGTCTGACCCCTTTACCTCTCACAACAGGGGGTCTGACCCCTCACCTCTCTATACACAGCGACATCCCACGCTGGTCATTTGCACAATACTTCTCCCTTTATCACCGCTCACTTCACACTGAACATTGATTTCTACAATTCTATACAAAACTTCCAACTTACAAGATGAATATAGATTGTCCTCTACTTACCACCGTACACCCCCAGAATCATCAGGATGAGGGGCGTCATCTTCATCCTCCCGGAGAGACCAAAACAAAACTTCACAGAGCTCAGGAAAAGTCACACACAGTGAGTCCGGGATCCGGTGGGGGGGGGGGGGGGCGGAGCTGTGTGCTGATTGGACGACGCTTCATCTTCCTCCAATAGGTAAATGATTACAGAGATGGTCAGCAGTTACCAGGCAGAGTGACACTGAGAAGGTTGGAGAGAAGCCACAAAGTGAAAGTGAAACCCGGAGACATTCACACACTAGAGATGGGAGGTTCGGATCTTTGAAATGAATCGGTTCTTCGGCTCACTTGCTGAGTCGGCTGACAAGCAAGTGAGCCGAAGCTCAGGAGCTGTCTGAACCCTATTAACCAGTTAACATCCGCGGTGTTAAACCCCCTTCCCATCCAGGCCATTTTACAAGCCGCTTCTGTACTGTGTACAAGACGTACTCTGCTCGCTTTGTTTGCTGCAGCCTGGCGTTGCAAGCTATTATTCAATCTGTTGTCTACTATGACCCTCAAATCTTTTTCCATTTCTGACTTCCCTAGTGGAGTCCCCATTAATATGTATTCCGCTTGCCTATTTTTAACCCCAAAGTGCATTACTTTACATTATTCAACATTAAACCTCATCTGCCATATAGTTGCCCACTCCCCTATTTTATCCAGGTCCCTCTGCAATGCTATAGTGTCTAAGTCCGAGTCTATTATCCTTCTAATTTTAGTGTCATCAGCAAACACAGAAACATGGCTATTAGCACCTTCCCTGATATCGTTAATGAACAGGTTACACAGTATTGGGCCTGGCACAGAACCCTGGGGCACGCCACTCATGACCCAATACCAATCTGAAAAGGAGCCATTTATAGATACTCTGTGGACACGTTCCTGTAGCCAGTTCTCTATCCACGTACACACCATTTCATCTATGCCCATAGACCTCAGCCTGTGTAGTAAGTGTTGATGTGGTACTGTGTCAAAAGCTATGGCAAAATCCAGATATACCACATCCACCGGCCTCCCTCCATCCAGATCTCTACTCACCTCTTCGTAGAATGTCAGTAGGTTGGTCTGACAAGAACAACCCTTCCTAAATCCATGCTGTTTATCATTTATTATACCATTTCCATGAACAAAATCCACAAAATAGTTATTTATCATTCCCTCTAACAGTATGCATTATATTGATGTTAGACTGACTGTTCTGTAGTTCCCAGGTTGGTATCTTCACACTTTTGTGAATATTGGTACTACTGTAGCCCTCCACCAGTCACTTGGTACCTCACCAGTCATTATGGAGTCCTTGAAGATGAGGAATAATGGTCTCGCTATGACCTGGCTGAGTTCTTTAAGTACCTTGGGGTGCAGGTTATGCAAATTATTTATTTGCAATAAGTTTATCAAGTCTTTGTTGAACCCCGACTTCCGTCAACCACTGTGGTATATTACGCCCCAAGCAGCTCACATTCTTATCTCCATTAAACCCGTCTTTTTCTCAAATGTATACCGAGGAAAAAAATGAATTCAATACCTCGGCCCTCTCCTTGTCGTTTGTGACTAATCTCTCGTTCCTGTCTTTTATTGGGCCGACCTGCTCTTTCTTTACCCCTTTACTGTTTATATATTGGAAGCATTTTGGGGGGTTATTTTTACTGACTGTGGCAATGTGCTTTTCATAATCTATTTTAGCAGTCCGGATTTTATGTTTACATCTCTTGTTGCATTCCTTGTAGCTCTGGAATGCCAATGCAGTCCCCTCCATCTTATATTTTATAAATGCTATCTTCTTTTCCTTGATGTATTGTATTACCATTTTATTTAGCCATGCAGGCTTAGTTCTTGATCTTTTATTTTTGTTCCCCAATGGTATGCATTTTGCAATAGCATTACGTAAGGTATTCTTAAAACAATCCCACTTCTGGTCAGTGTCCAGTGTTAGAAAGTGTTGCATACTAGGTGGCGCAGCTTATCGAAGGTTGCCTTTCTGAAGATTAGTGTTCTGGTCAGACCAACACACTTCTCTTTTCTGTACCCAACATTAAAAGTAATCATCCTGTGATCACTATTACCCAGTGTCTCCCAAATAAGGACCGCATTGTTGGAGCTTATAAAGTCTAGTATTGCATTGTTCCTGGATGGGACATCAACCATCTGATCCAAGAAATTGTCCCGTAACAGGTTCAGAAAACGACCAGCTTTTATACAATGAGTAGTGCCATGTATCCAATCAATGTCCGTACGGAATTCTGATAAATCAGAACATTCGCTCTTCTCATCACCGAGTCGTCTCATGTCACTGGAAGCCCTGAAAATGTGGCCCAGATACCTGAATGGAATCCCAGATGTATTAAGCAGGTATCTTTGTACATTACAACGTTACGATTTTTCCTGAACAGAAATCACAATCACAGCAAGAATTTCATTTCTTCAGATAAGAAATCAGAAAATTTTTTCATCTGAACCTTCAACTTTGTTTTTCTATACGATGGAGAACGATTGTTCATTTGTTCCAATAACAATTTGTTTCCAACCAGATCCTCCTGGTGTATGGCCAGCTTTATATACAATTGTTACCCGGCAGAGATGGAAGGAGATGATCCCGGCGAGCGGTCCTGCTTCATACACAGCAATGGAAAGTCACACAATGTGCTCTGAATAATGGACGTCCATATCGGGGGAGGGGTATCATATCATTATCTGATTGTTCATATATCATATCAGATGGGGAGGGGGCGAGCACAGCTGGCTCAGCCTCTAGATAGGCAGAGCCCGCTGTCAATCAGCCAGCTGGGTGGATCTTGACAATATTGTCGGGATCCGTCCCGGCTGCAACCCTCTCAGTATTTAGCTTGCTATATACTGAGCTTTGTGTCATGGGAGGACCTTAGTATATGTCCTCCCCTGACCCTAAAGAGAACTATGGGATAAAGAGGTTACCCCATACTTCTCTTTTAAGGCACATTTCAGAAGAAGGGTAACTCTTGACTTTGAAAAACAACATATCTACCAGCATAGATTGGACATTTTCTATTGGTCAGAATAGATCCTTCAGCAGGCATAATGGAACATGATATGTAATAAATAACTGGTTTGTATGTGGTACAGATCCTAAAATTTGCTAATAATCCTTTTTAATTTTTTTTTAAAAATCCTAACGTCACAGAAGTGCATGATTTCTACTAATTATATTTACATATACGCTGATTACAGAACATGACGGGTTCTCCTTAATTTACAAAGTTTGTATTTCTAAAAAGAAAGAAGCCCCACCAGACCTAAAGGGTCTGGAATGACTGTGGGGGAACTCTATGTTTTTTTTTTTTACATCGGTGGTCCTCCCTAACATTCCCACCAGATCTAAATGATCTGGTATGATTTGGGGAGGGGCCCCAATGCTGTTTTTTTTTCCGTTTTGTTTACCATAACATTTTTCATTCTGTTTGCTGAGGTAGTGAACAGAATGACCAAACGGAACGAAGAGCCAACTGTTTGGCAATTCACACTCTGCTGTTTGGCCCCTTGGAGAACAGGGGTGAACAGCAGAGACTGAACTGCTGAACATTCGCCTCAGCTGATCCAGATGTTGCATTGGCTTAGGCGAGTGTGCTCTTCCTTTTGTTTCGACCGAGCGTGCCGAGGCTGTTTGGCCGAGCCAAAGAGAGCCGAACGCAGCCAATGTACGGCTAGAAATAGCCATACATGTCTGAAGTGAATAACCAAACAGGCTTTGACTCTTTGGCTCGGTTATTTTTTTCGGCCATACATATCTATTGTGGAAGCAGTTATCCTGCAATCAGATTATCTATTTGTTGCGAGTACCCCACAGATATGCTGAATACCAGCAAACCAGACCTAGGATGACCTTTCCTGGATGCTGTTTGGCCTGTGGGTAGCTAGAGTCAGAGCATTCTGTACAACAGTAAGACTGTATTATAAAAGTTTGATTATGATTGGTGGCAGTTCTTATAGAGGCACATTTCAGAAGAAGGATAACTCTGGACTCTAGAAGACAACAGCATAGATTGGACATTTTCTACTGGTCAGAGAGGATCCTTCAGCAGGGATAATGGAACATGATATGTAATAAATAACTGGTTTGTATGAGGTACAGATCCTAAAATGTCCTAACAATCCTTTTTTACATTAAAAAAAAAATCCTAATGTCACAGAAGCATGATTTCTACTAATTCAATTTGCATATACGCTGATTACAGAATATGACAGGTTCTCCTTAATTTAAAAAGTGTGTATTTTTAAAAAGAAAGAAGCCAAGCTAGAAATGTACATTGTACAAATAAAGGAAGCGGTCTGCATTCTTCTTTTTTGTGGGCCTGAAAAAAAGAAATAGAATTAGTTATACATTTCTATATCAGAGATCTTGTTACCCTTTCATTTTACTCCTATCTATAAATGTGAGGAAAGGTCCTGTATTCATCCAATGTGAAATGGAACCTTCACCCCGGTGTATTTATTACAATGTAATCCGTGATCAGCTTCATTGTACTCTGATAATACACATCCCTCCATATTTGTGGATAGCACAGCTACATACTTATCACATTGTTTCAGATTGTAACCATTTCTTTGACCCCCTTTTATTGTATAACACAAATTAGAAGACTTAAAGCAAAAGATGACACATCTGCAAGCTTCAGAGACAGCTAAGCTCTCCTCTTGGCCTCACCAAAACAAGAGACCTGATCGGTTTTGAAAGCTTGCAAATTTGATGCACTCTATATACTATGTGGTGTGTTGATGTGCCATTCATAATCCATAGTAGCAGGCAGCACACTTGCATTATGTAGCATACAACAGCACACTAGTTATGCATTGTGTTGCACCGCTTTAGAAAAAAGGATCAGGTCCATTTTTTCCATGCATTTCAAGCACTGTCAGCCCATTCAATATAAACAGACTGTCTCAAAGCAGTGCACCTTAATGCATGATTACACACTGCATTCACACAAGTGCATTGGTGCAAGTCAAAGGGGTGTAGTTCTAAAACATTCACAGAGCCATCCATTCTGTAAAATTCCATGTACGTTCAATCTGTGTGAATGGAGAGGAAAACGAACATTATTAGTATATTTTCTTTCCAGGTTGAATGTAATATCAGGATAATACAGCATTATGGCCACCAGTATTTATTGTTATGCTTCTCAGCTCCATCTAGTGGCCATAATGTGGTATTATCCTGATTTCACATTTGACCTGGAAAGAAAATATATTAACATTTGTTTTTGCCTTCATTCGCACAGAAAGAAGGGGCACAGAGTTTTGCCGGACGAATGGCTCTGCAGATTTTGTATAGGTAAACCCCAACTGACACTCAATATGTCCAAGAAAAACTGTAGTGATAAAAGTTAGTGGCGGCAGATATTTGGGCTGAATGCAGAGCCATGTTATTAAAGAGGCAAAAATGGCATTTATCAAAGACCACTTGGAAATGGGGCCATCAAGAGACCAAGTAACAAGGTAGAGGCAGCAACTACTACCATATCTATGGCCAGGCCCAGCGCTGACCCTAATACAAGAGTTTATTCTCCTCATTACACCAATAACAATATTAGTTTGATATATTTGTTAGTTAGCTGATGACAAAAGTTCCAGAAACTAACCTTTAATGATAGCAGTCAGTAACAGCTTTTCTCAGAGCTGATCTCAAGGCCAAAACCCAGGACAACTTTCTTTTTGTTAACTTTGTATGATTTATTAGGGTGTAGAGAAAGCACTAATAATAATGACGAGAAGATGGTGATGGCGGCTTAAACTACATTGAGGGGTATTTCTCAAAAGTGCAACAGTTGTCAAATGGCGACCAATCAGCTTCTAGCTGTCATTTTCAAAGCTTAACTGAACAAACTGAAGAGAGGAACTGATTGGTTGCAGCTCCAGATTCTGCCTGTTCCAGATTTGATAAATTCCCCCCATTGTATATTAAGCTTAGAAGGATTATATAATGATCTACAAATCATAATAATATCAAATGCTAAGCAGGGAAACATACCAATATATAGAGGAACACAGCAATAGAGAAGGAACATAGCAGTAGAGTACTACTCACTGTTGGTGCTCTTATAGCCAGTCTCTGTTCTTTTCTGAAATATGAAGACATGGAGTTAGGAACCAGAAAATAGAACTTCAAACCATGAACTGTAATATTAATATTTTCCACCAGAGAATTTACAGGTAAAAATGTAAATTGTTAAACAGAATGCAGTTTGATATAAATGAAATGTATCAGGGCTTTGTTAATATTTTGAAAACCTTGTACATGGGGCAGCTGGCACTCTGTATCTAGTTGTATGTGATATGGTTACATGTAGTTAGGAATCAAATCACTATCCCTGAATGCATCAATCGTGCGTCCAAAGATATTGGATGCGGAGTGCCAGCGTTCTGCTGCTTTCATATGCGGCCGCTGTCACCTGATCATTAACTTGAATGGGTAAGAGCTGCTGCATGTAACGGCGGATTAGGGATTTCTGCAGCAGGAAATAGCAAGTTCCTGACACAGGAAACTCTCTCTCTCTCTCTCTCTCTCCCCCCCTTCCCCAAGTGGCTCTCTAGGCTAACGAAGGGAAGGGGGGAGGAGTCCGGTGACGTCTATGTCCGTGACGGCTAAGGAAGGGAAGGGGGAGGAGTCCGCTGACATCGATGTTCGTGACATCACCGGACCCCTTCCCACTTCGTTAGCCAACGGAGCCACTTGGGCCGTTGAGTTTGCCCAAGAAACTTTCTGCATGAGCGCCAGCCAAGTCATTGGGCTATACACATACAACACAGCAATGAAGTAATAAAATGAACTAGGATTACACTAATCCAGCACGTTATTATTCTGAGTTGCCCCACTCAAGCGGCGGCCATATTGAGTGGGGAATGTGAGATTAATAATGTGCTGGATTAGTGTGATGCTAGTTCATTTTATTACTCCATTGCTGTGCTGTATGTGTATAGGCCAATGTAGTTGGATCTGTATGTGCGTTATAAATAATCAAAATTTAATCGATTAAAAAGAAAATTTGATTAATCGAACAGGATTTTTTTTAATCATTACCAGCCCTAATATATATATATATATATACACACATATATACACACACACACACACACACAACTGCTTCGACTGGGCTCCTTGGCGGCCACAACAGTTTCCTCCGCTCACCTCAGCTGCCATTGGTGGGAGAGGAAGACTGCCGAACTGCAATTGGCCGGCTTCTGCTGCGCGGGAGAGAGAGAACCTGGAGACGGCTGGAGGTGTAGGAAACCTCGCTGCTCCCCCCACCATCACCAGAAGAAGAGGTCAAAGCAACTGTAAGTCCCTGTACTTTCTTTGTGACCTCTGCACTGCGTTACATATTGACCGCTGGCCTCTGTACTGTGTACTGACCTCTGTACTGTGCCTCACACCCTGACCCCTGTACTGTGCGTCACACCCTGATCTCTGTACTGTGTGTCACACCCTGACCTCTGCACTGTGTGTCACATTGCTGACCTCTACACTGCGGGTCACATTGCTGACCTCTGCACTGCACGTCACATTGCTGATCTCTTCACTGCGCGTCACATTGCTGACCGATGCACTGTGCGTCACACAGCTGGCCTCTGTATTCTGCATTGCACTACTGAATTCTGTACTGTGCGTTGTTACTGATCTTTGTATTCTGCGTCACACCGCTGACCTGGCGGAGTTAAGGCTGGGGCAGGGTAGGGGTTAGGTGGGGCTACTGGTGGCGAGTAACTTTTAAGGTCTGGCTAGTAGCTTAGTACTTGAAATTTTGAGCCCTGCATATATATATATATATATATATATATATACATACATACATTCATACATATATATATATATATATTCACTGAGTGGCCAGTTTATTATGACCACCTGACGTTTGTAGGCAAATTAGCTATAGTTAGCTATAATTTGGCACTGAAGTTGCTAGATGGCCAGGCCATTATAAATAGGGAAGCAGGTTGTTTACCACGACAGTAGAAGTGATTTGTCTCTGAAGATACGGGGAATTTACGCGATACGCGATTTAACAGCCTTTGTACGTGGGATGATTGTTGGCGCTCGGAGCCATGGAGCGAGTATCAGCAAAACAGCAGAATTCGTTAAATGTTCAAGAGGGGCTCATTGTTGAAGTGTTTAAAGACTGGACTGTCAGCCGAAAATCTGGGTCTGAACGTGCGAATTGTGGCCGTCAGCGACTAGTCAATGTTAGGGCAGAACAGAGAGTGGCAAGACTGGTACAAGACAACAGAAGGGCAACAGTGCAGTGTCAGATTCCTCGCATCACCTTTCAACATCTCGTGTAGTTATCTTGTGGCCCAACGAAGTACTGATGGGGTGGTCATAATAATCTGGCGAAATTATAGCTAATTTGCCTACAAACATTATATTTTATATAATGTTTTTTTTCAACTTTACTTAAATGCTTACAAGCCCCCTATGTGATAGTATACTAGTGGTGACAGGTACTCTTTAAAGTGACACTAGAGGTCTAATAAATCCCTAGTGTCACCTTTCCACTTCAAAGCGGTGGAGATCAGCGAACAGATTTTGGCTGGTCTCCTTCCCTGCTTCCTGCCTACACCTGTGATGCCGGTCCTGGGAAGCAAGGCAGCTTTTGCCTTGGGCGTGGAAGCAGAGTACCCCGCTGCCAGTTATGTTTAACATATGTCGGTGGCAGTGAAAGGTTAATACTGCACCTACTGAACACCAATGCTGGGGATTTTTACCTGCTGGGATTTTTTTCCACATTACACAGCACCCTCTTCATAGCCCCCACACATTAAAGGCATACCACATTACACTACACCCCCCATAACCCACACATTACACTATGCCCCTTATAGCCCCTATATTACACTAGACCCCCCTCATAGCCTCCGACTTTACACTGTACCCCCTCATAGCCTCCGCATTACACTGCACCCTCTCATAGTCTCCACATTACACTGCACCCTCCTCATAGCAGCCACATTACACTGCACCCCCCTAAAGCCTCCACAATATTGAAATACTGAGCCTGCAGATTGCAATGTACCTCTCTCTTCAGAGCAGGAACAAATCCCCAACATTCGTGTTCAGTAGGTGCAGAAATACATTCTCACAATTTAATTCTGCACATACCGAACTCCAAGGCTGCGGGTATACTGTTATATGGTGATAGTGACCTTTCTCCTGTGACTGTGCTCTTGGTTCAAATGGGAGGCAGCAGATGCGTCTGGGAGTCCTCTGCTCAGTCTATGGACATGCAGCTCTTTAATTAGGTGACCGCTTGCTCCGCACTAGGGCCCCATGGGCCCCCAGCGAGCAGCCACCTAATATGCCTGAATAGAGGGCTGCCGCTAGCTGATTGTGGCTGGCCTGGATTATGGCTGGACCAGCTGAACTCCAAGGCTGCGGGTATACAGTTATATGGTGACATTGACCTTTCTCCTGTGACTGTGCTCTTGGTACAAATGGGAGACAGCAGATGGGGCTGGGAGTCCTCTGCTCAATTTATGGACATGCAGTTCTCTAATTAGCCGGCCGCTCACTTTTCACTGGGGCCCAGTGAGGCCCCAGCAAGTGGCTGCCTAATATGCCTGAATAGGGGGCTGCCGCTAGCTGATTGTGGCTGGCCCAGATTGCCATCAGGCACATTGAGGCATTGCGGGCCGGCCAAGCCTATTTTCAGGGGTGGGCCTGGAGCCCCTAGGTTAATCCGACCCTGAATAGGGCTCTGCTGGAGCTGAGCTTGCTGCGCCGCAAAATACGGTGCATCTGAAGAAGCCAGTGGCGCCCCTTCAGACTGGTGCCCAGGGGCAAGTTACCCCCCTCTGTCCCCCCTTTGCTATGCCACTGGGATACCTCAATGGCCAACAGGAAGGAATGGGGGTGGAAAGGAGGTGGTCAGGGCATGATTACAGAATCTGCATTTTTAATTTCATATCTATTTATTCAATTTTTCAAATAACAAATATACACATATACCTATAAATACACATGAGTACATACATGTAGACATATACACACATCCAATTACATATGACATAGTACTTTCCTTTCTCCTTTTTACATACATTAAATCAATGAGAGATCACCTTCATCTTACATTCTTAACAAACCATGGGCAGGTGCATCTCTTTTCTCCTACTCTTAACTATTATTCTAGTCCATATTATTCAAAACCGCCCTGTTTCATATTATGTTATCTTCCGCTTTAGGGGGGGAGAGGGGTAGAGGAAAAAAAACGAAACGATTCCACTTCCCTCCTAATTATTGTTCCCTCTATTCTCATATATTATGTATAGTGTCTCCCCCATGTTCCTTATGTGTTCCAGTGATCTTCCCGCACAGAATCTGCTCTAAGTACTGATGTACCCCGGGTGCTCTGAAGATATACAAAGGGCACACAGAGGATAGTGTACTATCAAGTGGGGACCAAGTTAATACGATTTTTAAAAGTCATTAGTAGTTCCTGCAATTTTTCCATTTGCTATGAACTCTTCAGGACAGGATATAAGAAATTGCTGAAATTTTCTGGTGTGATATCCTTCTCCTTGTTTTACTGTCTAGTCATTCACTAACCTAATAAAAATACAGCCAGTTTAGTGTCTGGACACATGATACGCTATTCAGAGAAATCATTGTGTGCAGCACCGAGTAATGACCAAGAGCAGCAACTAGATTATTCCAACATTATTATTAATGAACATTGGTTGTTTTAGATGTACTGTGCATGATTACGGAGTATTTTGGAGTGAGATCAGTTTCTGATCTTCTTTATTGAGAACAGCTGATATGCACACGCTTGTTATAGGTCTGTGATCGGGGATCAGTATGACGGCCCAGCAGAACACACCTTCAAGAACAATTTAGCAACGACAGCTCCCATATTTCTATTTCAGCAAGTTTCTTTAGCCTATTGACTCCAAAACTGGACTCTATAGAATGACCTTTATCTTTTCTCAGAGCATTCCTGTATGTCTTCCTGAGGTGTGCTAATCCTTCCATTAATACAAACTGGGGGGAGTACATATTGGAAGTGGAGCATTATACACTGAAATTATTGACATGGCTGAAATGTGTCCAGAAATGTGGAAAATATAAGGAAGAGAGAAGCTGGCCATAGACAATGGAGAACAATCAGATGTACAGGAGTGACTGGACCTTTCCTAGTGTTTTGTGGCCCATGTGCAATCCTCCATATGCTGGCTATGGAGGGGGAGGTGATGGCAGGGTACAAATGTTGCAAAAAAGCCATTGTCACCATATCTCATGATTATCTAATGCAAAGGTGGACAAATTAATATGGCATTCAGGAGCCAGTATGTCCAATCCAGGAGCCAGCAGGATTTTTTTTAGCAGCCATCTCCATTTTTGACAAAATCTAGAGGAAACCTTAAAAATGAGGTGCCAACTGTTAATTTTAGGAGCATTGGATACCTGGTCTTCTGGTATTTGTCCAGCCCTGTAAATCTGACCTGGAAGACCTCTCTCTCCTCTGAGGCCTTTCAGTCATCAGTTGTTGCTAATTGCCTACAGACTATTGTATCCTGAAATTAGCCAAATCTCCGGAATGTCATCTCATGTCTATGGGCACCTTAAAATAAGAGAGCTGCAAGCCCTGAATTTACACAAACTGTACAATGCATATTATAGACCGACATTCAATGTGCGTATTCAGTGGCGTCCCGAGGCTGGGTGACACCCGGAGCGGTAACCGAGTGTCACCCCGCCGAGACGTCACCGCGCGCGATGACGTCATCGCGCACGCGAGGCAGTATTCCGATACCTTCCGGCGGCCATCTTGGTGATGGACGCCGGCAGAGAGAGGAGAGGACAGTCACCCGGCGGGATAAGGTATGCCGCCGGGTCCCCTCCTGTCCCCTGATACTGTCGGGCGTTCGGTCCATGACCGACCGCCCGACTTTTCAGAGGGGGGTGACACCAAAATGACTGTGAGTCATTTTGGTGTCACCCCTCCAATGGTGGCATCCGGGAGCAGGCCGCACCCCCCGCACCCCCCTTGTGACGCCACTTTGTGTATCCCCTGGACTGCACACCAGTGAAAATAAAAATCCACTGTTAGTGTGCCAATTAAAAGTTTTATTCCCTCTTCCTTATACTTACTTATCCACAAAACAACTGCGATAATAACAACAGCAAGAACAGCAAGGATCCCAATGACAACTCCAGCAATCACTGCAACTGAGAGGCCTGGTGGATCTGGCAGAGATAAACATAAAGAGAATATGAGATGTTAGAGATAATAGGATGTGTGTACTCACCGTGAAAATCTTTTACTCTGCGTTCATTGAAGGACACACTGGAGATCTCCGCAGATCTTGACCAAATGGGTTATATAGGGCCACCTTCAGGAGCAGGACTAGGCACAAAACAAAAGCTCAGCCTGGGGGTGGGGGGGGCCCTGACAATAGCCAAACCCCCTAACAGATAGAGCCAACTCAGTTAGTCAGAAAGCAGCACAAGGCAGTACACAGAACAACAACTGGCACAGCACAACAACCACAAGGGTGGGTACTGTGTCCTTCAGTGAACGCAAAGAAAAGGACTTTACAGTGAGTACAAAAATCCTATTTTCTCTTTCGTTCATTGAAAGACACAGTGGAGATCTTCAGATCTTGACCAAATGGGACGTTCCAAAGCAGTACAACTGAGGTAGGGATGTTCAGATATCAAGTACTGTACTCGGTACAGGTACAGATACTTTTCCAGCACCAAGACTAGACTAGAGAAAAATTCAAAAGTTAGGAGGCAGCTGTCATTTGTAAGGAGCACACGGAGCTCCTGGGATTTGTGAATCCCTGTTTTAATGTACGATTTTTTAAAATAAATATATATTAGAGATGCACCGATACCAATTTTTCAAGTACAAGTACTGATACTTGTCCAAGTACTCACAGATACAAGTACTGATACATTTGTGTTTATTGTTATGTGACAGTTTTAATAAAACAATACTGACTAATGATTTCAGGACAGTGGTGGAGCACCAGAGCCAGGTCCCAGCTGCAACCGCTGTACCCCTGGTAGTTCTCGTGAAAATGCCAAGTATTGGCTTTGGTATCTGAACTGGTATCGGTGCATCCCTAAACTGAGGCGTGGGAAAAAGCAATACTATTTCCCTAAGGCAGTAAAACACCCAAAATGCCTAGGATTTCCCCACAGATCTATGAATAGAGGCCCACAGAATGTGGGAAGGCCCCAATATCATTAGCATTCCCTGAGAACTGCAGAAGACAACAGAGCACATACCACGGGAAAAACAGGGTAGAAGCCCTCCCTATCATCAGCAACAGTCCAGAACTTAAGAATGAAGACGCATGTCCTTACTAAACAAAAATACAGAACCAGCAAGCCCCGGAAGAAATAGCCAGGGTCAGTTACCAGAACCATCTATCTGCAGAGTTTCTGTGGTCAGATGGAAAAAGTGCAAGTGTGGTCAACCGTGACAACCGATCAAAATATACTGTGCTAAAGACAAACTATTGTAAGATGGGTTCTGATTGGTTGCTATGAGCTAATACACCTATGGATAACTAAATTTCTAATTCGGCAAGCAGTACAGAGAATGGGATGGGACTGCTATGTGTCGAGCAAAAAACAAAATGACTGGCAAATGCACTCATCAATTCATAACCAGCTTTAAAGCAATGTGCACATGGAACGGCTTCAAACAGCACAACAGCAAAAAGGTTCGCCAGCACACTTACCACCCAGCCTGTTTGAAGCCGTTCCATGTGCACCTTGCTTTAAAGCCTTTTGTGACTTGATGAGTGTGTTTGCCATTTGTTTTGTTTCTTGGATTTGGTGTAGGGACACCCTGGGGGCTTCAGCTGCCGTTGTGACGTGCAGGTTCGCTGGTGGGTCCCTGTGCCTTTAAAGAGGTTGGGCTGCCTCCTGGTGAACCTGAACCCAATTCATTCTTTGCTATATATGTTCCAAGATGGAGACTAAAATTGGTCAGAGTTAGGACCGCACTATACAGAGGAGCCTTGAAGAGGCAGTGCGGCTTCCACATATTCTGCAGAAGACGTGTATCTAAAACCTCTGTTTTTAACTTTAGCAGGTAGAGTGGTTTTTTTGCAGGCTGTCTGGGGAGTGTGCTGGGGAACCTTTTGCTGTTGCTACTGTGTTTCCCCGAAAATAAGACAGTGTCTTATATTTTTTTTTCTACGAAAAAAGACACTAGGTCTTATTTTCGGGGGATGTCTTACCTGGCTTGGCTGCAGCTGTCCACTCTGCCGTCCAGATCACATTTAAATTTTCTTTTGTATTTCAACATAGGAAGCTTATAGAAACTTGATTTGCCACATAGAATTATAAAAAAAACAACTTTAATCACATTTTATAAACAGTTTGCACTCTTTCCACATTCTTCCATATTCTGTGTAAATTCCACTCACCTCATTTCACACTGAGAGGTTCCTCCAGGCTGCTGTGGTCCACATGACAGGAGTAAGTGTCTCCATCCCTTGTTGGCACTTCCACACTGACTCTGATCTGATAGGTGCCGTCAGGATGGGGGAGAATTGGACTCATTTCATCTGAAGGAACATCATCTACCCCATTCCTCACCCACTTCACATGCACAGCTCGGGGGTGAAACCCGTACACCAGGCACTGAAGTCTTGTTACCCTACGGACTGGCGGCCCCACACCTTCACCTCTGGACGCACTGAGAGAGACAAAGAGCAAAATAAAAATCTGCTGGTTGTACAGATGGTCACATGTTCTGATGACTTTCATATGATGATTATAGAAAAACTGTTACTGCTAACATGGTGTACATGATACTGTGTTCAGCATGTGACAAAGGTTGTTACATTGGGGAAACTGGCTTTTACGCTGCATCTCCGGATGAACCTACACAGGAGCTCAATCAATAACCACAAGGAAAACGAATATTGCACCCCAGTAGGACATAATTTCTCCCAGAAAGATCACTACATCCAAAATCTCACAATTAAAGTACTAAAAGGGAATTTTAAAGACTCTCATGAAAGGAAAACATTTGAGATGAAAATGATTATACATTTCAACACCATAAAGGAGGGACTTAAAGTGGATTCCTAACACACTACCAGAACTTTTTATGAATTTACAGAACGTCATAATGTCCTATGTATGTTGTACATCTCTGATCTGTTTAGGGTTTATTGGTCATCCTATGTTTATTTGTTCTGTCTTTAGGTTCAAGATGCACTTCCTACTCCCAGATCCAACATTTATTTC
>NW_017306483.1:1344998-1357680 GCF_000935625.1 Nanorana parkeri
TATAACAAATATGATGTATAAAGTGTGTAGATAAAACATACAATGTATGCATTGTGTATATATAACATATATGATTTATATAATTGTATAGATATAACATATATGATGAATGCAGTGTGTGGATAGAACATATATGATGTATACAGTGTATAGATATAACATATATGATGTCTGCAGTGTGTAGATAGAACATACATGATGTATATAGATCAGTCACCTCTCTTCTCCAGATCTTCTCTCCCGTTGTTGATGTGTGTCTTCAGCCATTCTATACATTCATTCTCCAGATAATTTTTGTCTCTCTCCCCCTTTCTGACCTCCGGTCTGTTCCATCTCTGTGTGGTGATCTGAGCCTCGTTCATGGTTGGGGTGTAGATCAAATTCTTTGTGTCCAAATACACGAAATCTCTCCCGTCATATGCGTGCTGATAATACCCGTCAGTGGTGCCGTCATCTCTCAGCTCACAGCCGTACATCACCGTGGATCCCTGCAGACAGGACAGGAAAATGTTACACAGGAGCATAGTGTGTCATGTATGTAATATGTGCTGTGTAGGAGGTGATGATATTGGGGGATATATGTACACCGGATATATGTATGTAGACAAAGTGCACATATACAGCACAGCGCACTCCTCATAATGACGCTGCCAGTACTACAGATATACAGTATCTCACATAAGTGAGTACACCCCTCACATGTTTGTAAATATTTTATTATATCATTTCATGTGACGACACAGAAGAAATTACACTTTGCTAAAATGTAAAGTAGCGAGTGTACAGCTTGTATATCAGTGTACATTTGCTGTCCCCTCAAAATAACTCAACACACTAATGTCTAAACCGCTGGCAACAAAAGTGAGGACACAATTAAGTGAAAATGTCCAAATTGGGCCCAATTAGCAGTTTTCCCTCCCCGGTGTCATGTGACTCGTTAGTGTTACAAGGTCTCAGGTGTGAATGGGGAGCAGGTGTGTTAAATTTGGTGTTATCGCTCTCACTCTCTCATACTGGTCACTGGAAGTTCAACATGGCACCTCATGGCAAAGAACTCTGAGGATCTGAAAAAAAGAATTGTTGTTTTACATAAAGATGGCCAAGGCTATAAGAAGATTGCCAAGACCCTGAAACTGAGCTGCAGCATGGTGGCCAAGACCATACAGCGGTTTAACAGGACAGGTTCCACTCAGAACAGGCCTCGCCATGGTCGACCAAAGAAGCTGAGTGCACGTGCTCAGCGTCATATCCAGAGATTGTCTTTGGGAAATAGACGTATGAGTGTAAACAAAGTAACAAAATTAAAACAGGCATCACCTCGCCTCATGTGAATAAATCAAATAAACAGAACAATATAGAAAGAAAGAAAAAGAAGAAATCAGAGCTTGGTGTATAATGGGCCTGGAGGTCACCCCGGGTTGTCCATGTCCCCCAAGCACCCAGCACCCCAGTACTGCTGGGGAGGCATATGTCCCCATGTTCTGGTTTCAGAGGGTGGTGCGGCACAGTGTGGTGTGCCACTGGGTGTTGTGCCACTGTGTGGTGTGGCAGTGGGTGAGGCGGCATATGTTGTGGTGCCACCTGGGTATGTGGCACCTGGTGAGGTGGCAGGGGATACTCCTGATAGCCCGCCACATGGGTATTTGGCCCTGTCTGGTGAGTCTGGCCCTTGTGCAGCATCTCAAGCATTATTGTCTGCATGTATCGCCACTGGTCAGGGTCCAGTTGGCGCATCTGATGGCCAGCAAAGTTCATAAAGAGCGTGCTCTCATCCAGCTGTTGTTGCAATGCTGCCGATGCCTGGCTGAGGAAATCATGAATGGCCTTGTCTGTGTGTGGCCTCGGTCCCCTCCTGGATGGAGCCGGAGCAGTGGAAGGTGGAAGCCGGAAGCCGGAAGCCAGAGCCGCAATAAACCTGTCCCTTTCCAAGATCGACCTCATTGTTTACTGCTGCTGTACCCTCCACAATTACCTGAGACAGCAGACGACATCTTACATGCCAACCAACATCCTGGACAACGAGGACCTCTTGAGTGGGATAATGCAGCCAGGGGAATGGAGGAATGACGGTCAGGGCCGGATCTACTCTCCCTGCCGCCCCAAGGCCAGGTTCCGCAATACGCCCCCCTTCCCCCCCAAACATGTGGGAATACATACAAACATGTATTCGCATACCATTATATATATTTGCACACAATAACATGTGGCCTTCATGAACATGTCACATGTCTTTGCTACATGACTCATGTATGTATGTCTTGTGTATAATAAATCTTTCTTCAAGCACACCTGAGTACCAGATGCAATTTCCTGGGAGCATTAGCCACTCTATGATTTCGGACCAGGGGACTGAGTGGGTGGCAACTGTAGCGTGTTGATGGACTGCCAGGGTTCTTCCTCATTGTCCAGGAACCGGAGGCTGTCGAAGTACCACAGCCTTGGAACATAGACATCCTCCGCAGCAGCCCCTGACTTCTGCGAGGAGCGAACCTTATTTTGCTCCTTCCTAAAAACAGTGCGGAGGTTCGCAATTTTCTGCTTCACATATTGTATGTTTAGCCTTGGCCTTGACCACCTTGGCCAACTCTGCCAACTTGGCATAGGCCTCTTGCCTTTTGCTGTGGTCCGAACAATGCTTGGACCTCACCCTCCAAAGACAGGGCAACTGCCTGTACAGCTCTATGGACTGGGGCAGGAAGTCCGGATTGGTAAATTTGTTTGTCATCCTCAATGTCTCCCGAATGGCAACCTGACAAAGAAAAGAGGTGGTAAGAGTCCCATCAATTGCACAGTTCATCCCTTTCATGTGTCACATGTATAGAGGATGTTAACATCCACATTGTAAGAGCAATAACATGGACAGGAAAGGGTTGCATCTAGCTTATTGTCACATTAACCTAATATGTGGACATTTGGGACTAGTGTATTGTCAGGGGGACATGTCATAGCCATTTACAGAGTTGAGGAGTCGGTTAAAACATGCGAGATGCCAGTCCTGAGCGTAGGGCGTACAAGAGTCAAGCATATGTGCATACATCTGCTGGACATATTCCCATGCATATCCCTGTTCCAATGGCTATTGTTTTGGCAGGCTCTTGGATTGGCCTTTAACATTGCTTAGGGCTCAGACTGCCACCCCCCTTCAGCATGCTAAGACCAAGTATTTAGGCACTAGGCAGACCTGTTTTGGGTGGTCGGGGGAAATCATGTGGAAGGAGAGTTTTTAGGGGTTCCATGGACGTGCGACACCTACTGTGTGAGGTGCGTTGTCAAAGCCGCACGCATAATCCAGGCCTCAGGATATACATGGGCATAGTCTGCTAATTGGGCCATGTCCATGTGCACACAAACACCTCTCCACTGCCACACTACAACATGCACATGTTCAAAGGTGTGGGGGCCCCTTAACAGATCATTTTAGTTGTATATGCATGTCCCATCTTTCATTCAGATGAAATTGTACGTACCTGGTGACAAGCGTAGGATTGCAGTATACAGACCAATCTCTGGACGGCATTGTCTGTACCAAGCAACGATCGTAGGTCCACGTGGGTCCGGCTTGACACCCCGGCTTGACACACCCACACCCTTTTATATAGGTCCCGGCGCCACATGGATCAGAACGAAGAGCTGGAGCAGGCAAGTACGATGGAGAAGGCAACCACATACCAGCAGTCCTCAAAGCACAGGGGAAAACCTAGGAAGAAACCTGGAGCCACTGCCATGTCACTGGAAGAGATGGTGGAGATGGTTAGGATCATGGAGAAGGATGATTACGATGGAACACTTAAAAAGTATGCCAACCGCAATATCACGGAGCACAGAATCCTGGATAAGGTGTTTGGGATCTTGGAGGAGAAGTTCAGGGTACAGAGGTCCAAGGATCAATTGAGGAAGAGATGGTCTGATCGTAAGTGGCGGGAGGAGGACCAGTTGCACGGGATTCACAGGATCATTGAGAAAAGTAAGTTTGGGGGGGTACAGATTCTTGCACATGCACATATGCGTTTCAATCTTGCTTTTGCAGGGGTACAGGCCTTGTCATTGCAGACTAGGATGGCATGCACTGATCAAGTGTTTGTGGGTGACAGCGGCTTGGTGCCTCCTTGTTTAGCATGGGTCATATGGCAGACTTATATGTTGACATGTGGCATTGCCTGCATAGGGTACTTGCATGTTGCCTATCTACATGTAACATTCCTCACATTGCATGGGATTGTTTTGTTATAGGAAGGAAAGCTAAAAGGAAGTCCGCCATGATGGACTCTATGAAATCTGGGGACACGCAGACCCAGAGGGTTCAGGGGCCTACGGAGGAAAGGGCGCCAGATGTGGAGTGCGTGAAGGTTGCCAGACCATCAGGGAGCTCAGGTTCTGGTATGTACTGTTCTTCATCTTTCACATGGCATCTTTCACATTGTGATTCTTCTTTTGATATGCACATTCAATTACAGTGTACGTTGCATCCCCGGCCAGGGCAGGGTTCCAGTTGGGAGACAGACAGGCCGGGAGCTATGGAACGAAGTGTAATAAGCAAAAGGCCTGCATGACAAGGGTGGGAAGGGGAACTAGGAGAGAAAGGGTTAAAGAAAAGGGAAAAGTTAATTAGAGGAGAGATACTCACAGGATTGGAGAAGGCTTTACAGGAGGGGCTTCGGAGAGTATCCGGGAAGGAGGAGTTCCAGGAGCCAGCGTGACCGGGAGAAGAAACGGACTTCCCGCCCGCCCTGGTATGGTTTTGATGGTATCAAAGTGTGTCGCAGCACTATGGCGGTTTGGATAGTAGGGTGTAGGGTGGAACATGTGGACAACCCTGGCATGGTTACACAACTGGTCCATGACGCTCCCAGTACGCAGAGAGGGATGCTTGAAAACGAGCCAGAAATCGTTCCTCCACTTCCATTCTCTTTCATTTGGCGCATGTGCTCTGTGCTTTGTGAGATTTCTGATGAACGAGGACACCGCTCACTGTACAATTTTCGTACGATTCGAAAAAGGTTTTCTAGCCTGCCCGATAGACCAAATTCGGCCAGTTGTACAGTAATTGCGGTTGTGCACTTGCAAATCACATGCCGATTATGACAAAACCGCGATCGCGGATGGAAATTGTGTGATAATCGCAAGGTATATGGGCACCTTAATGCTACCAAAAAAAACACCTCTAAGCACACACATACTGTATATCTAAATTGGCCCTCCATGCATTGAAGGCAATGGATCTGCATGGCAGCCAGGCAGATAACATCTTGAATAGAAGAGGTCATCAATGGCAGCCTCCATAGTGCCCTCAGGACGGGTTTCCTATAGGAAGTCGGTGTGATATATTATAATAGGCGCGGTGCTAATTCTGATCAGATGACGGAGGAATTTATTCATCAGTCTGAGATCTTCTAGTAAATCATGAAATGTCTCTCCTGTGTTTTCTCAGCCTGAGGAATAGTTGGTGAATCTCTTCCCTGTATCTGGTGTGTGTGTGTGTAATATAAATGTGGAAGAATTGTCTCACCTCCAGTCTGGTTGAATCGCTTCATCAATGTCTGCACATTGTGCTTGGATGCAGCCTCATTGTTTTGACCTATCTGTGTATTATGTTCCCAGTATTCAGATCCCACTTTCTTCATCCACTCAGTCTTGGGAAGACGCTGATGAGTGTCACTGTTATCATGTACTATCTCCCGATCATCCACATATCCGACTGAAGAGTACACAGGAAGTCCGAATGCCGGAGAGGAGACTCCAGTTCTATAAATCCGCATAGAGTGACTGTCTGAGAGAGACATGGAGACTGTTATATACACATCCTGTTACATCACATCATAATGTATATCATGAAGAGATACAAGTTTCATCACTGACCCAGATTTCTGCTGAATAAGAATATTGGCTCATGTCTACTTTATATGAAGAGAACAATGTACAGAAATAATCCACCCGATGTGAGAGAGATGGGATGTATGTACAATGATCAGACACAACAATCTCCGTATATGATCCGTCATTCCAAACTTTTATCTCTTCCCCCCCACCCACCATGATGTATGTTGGAGTCCCTCCTGCCCTGCTGCAATACCATGGAGGGGAGGAGAGTGTGAAGAGCCTTGGGAAAAGGAATCGGGTCTTGTTTTCAATATTGTACAGATTTGCAGCTTTAATATAAGTTCTGTAGGGCAGTGGTTCTCAACCTGTGTAACCTCAGGACCCAAATTTGTCCTCGGTCATTAAGTTGTGACCCAAGTTGCACTGCAATGGAATGCACAGCATTGTGGTACTGCTCGTTCCGATGCAGGCAATACAACTGTGGGTGTGATGTGCATATGGGGTGCCATTCAAATGAATGGCAATGCAATGCACTTCTCACACCAAAATGCGTGGTAAGTCTGACTGTGTTGTAAGGCACTGTGCAATTAACGCACTGTACTAATGTGAATGGGCCATCCAAAACACACAACCACAGACACAGTCTCACACACACACACAGACACTCCAAAAAAATAATATATATATTTTTTTAAGATCCACCAAGTCTCCATACCTTATGAGAACTGGAGTGGATCTTTAGCCTGGGGTCTGGTGCGGGCCCCTGTACTGTGATGGAGCTCCATCCATATTTGCAGTGCTTGTACAGCTCCCTTGCACACCCTGTAGAGGTGCCGAGAGCCAAAATGCTACATCACACCAGTCCAGGCACCTCTACAGGGCATACGAGGGAGCTGTAAGCAATGCACATATGGATGGAGCCCACCCTACCTTAAGCTGACACTCGGGGCCGGGCAGCAAATTTTGAATGGCTGCTTGGCGCAAGAACTGACAGTGCTGCGCTAGGGGGAGGCTGAGGAGCCTCTCACCTAGAAAAGTGGAAAGCACACGGGGTTGGGCCACAATCCACCAGTTGAGAACCAAGGCTGTAGAACCCCGGTTCTCAACTGGTGGGTCCCTACATGCCTTTCACTGTGCTAAGTGAGAGGCTCCTCAGCCTCCTCCATAGTGCATCACTGTCAGTTCTCAAACCGAGCAGCCATTGAAAATATGCTGCCGGCACCAATGGTCAGCTGGTGGTGAGGTGGGGTGGGGGTATGGGCGTGAGGCAGCTCCATCCATACATGCATTGCTTACAGCTCTGTCAGTGTTTGCGAGGGTCTGTTCAGACTAGTACAGTCCCATGAGATTAACGCGCTGTACCACACAATCGCATTTACTGGTGTGGGATATGTGTTGCGTTGCCATTCATTGGAATGGGACGCCAAATGCACCCCTTGCCCACAGTTCGATCACCCGTACCAAAACACGCAGTATCACAATGCATTCGCATTCCACTTTGGTGCGATTTGGGTCACGACCTAATGACCAAAGACAAATGTGGGTCCTGAGGTTACACAGGTGGAGAACCACTGGTGTAGAGTTAGTCAGACACTCATAGGGCCTGTGGCAGTGCGCACGCCTTCCATACCCTTTGCGATTATCGTACGATCGCGGGATTTCCCGCGATTATCGTACGATAATCGTACAGTGTATGGGCACCTTTAGCCAGCACCCTTCCCATAAGTGCTGTGCACAGGTGTGCAATTAGGTGCTGGCCATTATTAAACAATAGACCCAGGGATGGAGATTTCATCCCTCCCAATTCTCTTAGAAATCTCCCAGTTCCAGGATCCCATGCCAAATCCAGAAATCCTGGGAAGAGCCGCAAAGTCAGCTCTTTCCCAGTACAAGAACTTGTCTCTTGGAATCGCTCAGCCACTCTGGCTGAGAGTCTTGGCTGTCTTCGTTGCCAGCATTGCGACGCACTGCCACAGGCCGGATTTATGAAAGCAAATAAACAATAAGGGATAAATCCCTACAGTACGCCTGCATTGCCGGCTCTATGAGTGTACCAATGTTTGTGCACTAAGGCCCCATTCACACCAAGGAAACAGCGTTTTCACCCATTTCTACACACATTTTTGCATGCGATTACGTGTGTGCATCAAGTCACGCATTTTTGTTACAAAATGCGTTGCAATCTGCCAAAAAGAAGCTTATGTACTTTTTCCAGCGACAGGTGTTTTTCTACGCACAACACTACGCTCAGGTGTGAATGGGGGGTAATGTAGATCAGAAAAATTAGGTTTTTTTTAGAGGTTGTTAATTTTGGAAATTAATAATCTCTAAAAGCATTTGTTTAAAACTAACTCAAAGGCCTCATGTTAATGAGTCAGCCGATCTACATAATTGATCCATGAAGTCCTTCACACAGGAGGGTCTGGAGATGAGGCTCCAAGCAACAGCAGGAAGCACAGGATGTGTTGTATCCTACACCAGGACAAAGTCAGACTCCTCGTCTCCAGCAGTGTGGCCTCAGGTATCAGAATGCTAAGACTCCAGGTACAATATTACGGCCTTGTGCGTAGAGTAGCCAGAGGTTCTTTTTACTTCAGTGATAGGCACGAGAGACTCGTGGCTTGAGGGTCTCATTGGAAAGAGACTAGAAGAAGATGAGGACGGCTGGGACATCTAGCTCTTGATGTGCGTGTTCCATGATTTGGGATTACTGGGACTTGTAGTGCCTTAGTATCCATGAACTGTTGTCCTGCTAAAACACAGACCATTTATACAGACCACCTCCTGCCGTACCATCCCACGTGAATCCCTCTTCTTCTGCGGAATCACCTAAAGCATTAAGTGTGACCCTCCTTTGTTGTACCTTGTTGCTGTTACCCCCTTGCTGTGCCTGGATTGCTGCCCTGAGACCCTGAACTCTACCCATGCTGTGCCCTGCTGCTGTTACCCCTCAGTGCCTGAATTGTTGCCCTGCGTCCCTGGACTCTACCGGCGCTGTGCCTTGTTGCTGTTATCCTTTGCCTTGCCTGAATTCCTGCCCTGTGCCCCTGGACTCTATCCATGGTGTGCCCTGCTGCCGTTACCAATTAGTTGCGCCTGGATTGTTGCCCTGCGTCCCTGGACCGTGCTGTCCCTTACTGTTTTTAGCCCTCTGTTTTGCCTGGATTGCTACTACACTTGCCGTATCCTAATGTTGAGAACCCCTAATAATGAACCCCCTAATAATGAAGGTCCTTTAAACCACTCTTGGTCCTTGTGTGTGTTCTGTGTGTCCCATATCCTCCATCACAGGAGGCTATAGAAATAAATGGGTTTTCTTGTCTTTTGTGTTTCAGAGAGCACAGATAGGGCCCCAAAGTTTCATGGTGTGAACCTTAGGGGAGGAATTAATATGAATTTCCTGAGACAAGTTCTATCTCAACTGGTGCTGTTGCCCATAGCAACCAATCAGCTGACAGGGGGTCTGACCCCTTACCTCTCTATACAAACCTGACAGGGGGTCTGACCCCTCACCTCTCTATATAAACCTGACAGGGGGTCTGACACCACACCTTTCTATACAGACCTGAAAGGGGATCTGACCCCTCACTTCTCTATACAGACCTGACAGGAGGTCTGACCCCTCACCTCTCTATACAAAACCTGACAGGGGGTCTGACCCCTCACCTCTCTATACAGACCTGACCGGGGGTCTGACCCTTCACCTCTCTATACAGATATAGAACAGGAAATAGTTCTGAGCCGTGAGAAGGTGAAATGTCCGGATGATACATTGTAATTGTAAATTGTCCTCTACTTACCACCATATATCCCTGATACCCCCAGAGTAATCAGGATGAGGGGGGTCATCTTCATTCTCCCAGGGAGCCCAAGACACAACACCAGCAACTTTCCCAGAGGGTAGCGTCTCCTTCATGCAGGTTGCCCTGTGATGTCACAGGAAACATGTGGTCAGGAAGCAGTAGGCGGGAAACTCAAGTGAAGAGGAAATGCTACAGTGAGCAAGAGACTGCAAGCCAATCACACGTTCTTCTCTGTCTGCATGTCTCCTCTCCCACTGATTGTCTTGTGTTACATTATATCAGAGCTGTTTACCACTCTCTCTATATATATATATATATATACTGTATATATACCTGCCTCCCTGTATATCTCTAGCTCTCTCTCTCTCCCTTTGTATACTTGCCCCCCTCTCTCGCTCTCTACCTCTCTCTCCCTCCCTCTTCTCTCCCCCTTCTCACCCCCCAATTAGAATAAAAGGGGCGGTCCCTCCTAACCACCTCAGTATTTTGTGTTTTCTCTGGTGGAACAGTAGCATCGTAACTTTTGTTATTTTACCTCAGACCTTCTTGCTAGATAGCAGGGGCCTCCGGTGCCATGCGGCTCTCACTCACAGGGACAGTGGACCTCATGCACGGGACATTTATCCAGGACTGGTTCCCCCAGAGTCCTTATAAAACTGTTTGCCCAGAGGTTTCCCTCCATAATTGAAGGAGATGGCAACTATCCTCACTGGGGTAGTGACTTTAGTTGAGTCCCCTGCTCTGTCCTGCTAGAGGAATTGACGGATTGGGCTCATTGGGCTCTTGGGCCAGGGGCAGAGCTGGGTTACAGCAGGACATCAATACTGTGCCTTATCGGCAATCTACACCGGCAAGGTTGCCAGGAGTAGGGCAGGAGCATGAGTCCAGCTGGCAACGGGTGCGCCACGTTGTCGGACTCTTCATCACAGACTGCTTCTCCTATACTGGGGGTTCAAGGCGCCAGCTCCAAGGAAGACGGATCTACAGTTGACAAGTCCCCCCTACCTATACCCTTCTTGCTTTGGGGACCTACTTCAGTGGGGCAAAGGGTACTTGGCTTGGTTTATGCACCTCTCAGTGGGTTTCTCTCCACTTTGGTGCAGTTTGGTCTCAGGTTTGGCAGGCTCTGAACCCTTCCCTATTTTGATGTAAGTATAGACCTCAGAGGACAAGCCCCTGCCAGCAGAAGCCAACTCACCCTAAGATTTGCTTCCTGCATTGACATTGTTTTTATCCTGGTCCAAGCCTTTCTGCCAGATCTGTGTATCTCCTGAGAGTGACATGCATGAGAGAGAGTCCATGGTCATATCTCTCTCACAGAGACAGTTTCCAGTTGTCTGGCATTGCCTGTACCTCCTGGGCGGAGTGTGACTCTGTCATATTGTGGGACAGCCAATGAGAGGTACTGTAGTGTATGTACAGTACAGCAGCCAATCACTGAGTTTCTCTCAACCAGTGGTGCATGCTGGGACAGGGTACATATACTGGTGGGATTTGCCATGTGCTCAGACTAGCCGGGACCAGCCATGGATTAGGGCTGGGCACTGTTTAGCCTGCCCCCCGGGCTAGACCTAAGGCCTGGGGTGGGCATAGGCTGGTGTGAGGGAAATGTTTCCCTGAGACCTCCAACATGGAGGAGGTCTGTGTAGCTGTTAGAGGAAGAGACCCAGGAACTCAGAGGACTTCAGGAGTATAGCTGTGTCTTTCCTGTTGAGGATCTGTGTTCATCCTTGCTCATCTGCTACATCAGTTGCCATCCGCTGCCTCTCAAGTGAATCTACACTGATATCCCAACCAGGTCTAGTGAGCCTGGAGCTTATGTGAGCGGCTCCTTCGGGCGTAAGCGCTACAGAAGATTATTGTGTGCTGGTTCCACAGTTTTTGCACATGATAAATCTACTCTGGTGTTCCTGCCCAATGGAATCTTGGATGTGCAATGCTTGCATTATGAACAATAAGTTTAGTGAACTAATTGAATGTTCATTAAAGGAGAACTATGGGGTCAGTGTTTTTCCCCATAGTTCTCCTTAGGGTAACGGGAGGACACAAACTAGCGTCCTCCCGTTACCCTAAGCTCAGTATACAGCGAGCATACTGAGGCGCCGCAGCCGGAGTGGATCCCGACATGGACGTCGGGATCCGCCCAGCTCCGTGAGTGACAGCTGGCTCTGCCTCTAGATAGGCAGAGCCAGCTGTCACTCACGGAGCTGGGCGGATCCCGACGTCCATGTCGGGATCCACTCCGGCTGCGGCGCCTCAGTATGCTCGCTGTATACTGAGCTTAGGGGAACGGGAGGACACAAACTAGCGTCCTCCCGTTACCCTAAGGAGAACTATGGGGGCAGTGTTTTTCCCCATAGTTCTCCTTTAAGACCCTTTACTAGTCTTGAACCAGAATACAGAATTTCTATGTTAGGTGAACCATTTTTCAATCTCATTGTCTGGAGACGACGCCATCTTACCTGTGCTTTTCACAGTGCTTCACAAGGCATGTCAGCCCAACCACGCACACAATGATTACAATAGTGATCCCCACAACCAGACCACTTGATGTGTGATGTTTCTTATCTGCAAAGATAATGAAATAAGGACAGGAGTTAAAATGGGAAGTGTAATAAACCCGCACAATATACTTCACTGATTTGCCCCCTTTTGTACTGTTATATATACTATAAAAAGAGTTTGTATGAAAAGAGAAAAATATACATTTTGATCCTGCGAGAAATCCAGCGAGGATCTAACTTTCTCTGTAGCACAGTGAGAGAGGTGTTCTCAGCCCTACACAGTTCAGCTCTGTAGACTATAGAACACCTCTGCTATAATATAGAGATGAGGAGAGGGGCATGTGTTCTGTAGCCCTACCTCACCTTCTGTGCTAGGATGACAAGGCTGCTCCTCTATCAGTGACGTGCGGTACCTTCCGTGCTGGGTGAGGTATTCCCCAGCACGTCCCCATCCAGCCGAAGACCCGCCCCAATCCCACCGAAGACCCACCCCAAGCCTACAGAAGACCCGCCCCCCAACTCCGTCACCCACCCATCTGTGGAGGGGGGGGGGGGGGG
>NW_017306483.1:1357690-1361753 GCF_000935625.1 Nanorana parkeri
CCAAGCCTACAGAAGACCCGCCCCCCAACTCGGTCACCAAGCTATGTGTGGAGGGGGGAGGGAGGAGGAAGAGAGGAGGGAGGGAGGAGCCTCCTTGTCCCTCACTTGCTCGTCACTGGTGAGGCATCGAGATCGATGTCCTCAGTGTTTTGTTTTCCTTTTTTTTGATTGGGCAGCTGGGACCAATGGTGCTTTGACATTGGTCCAAACCATCTACAGAGCTCACGCCTCTAATATAGAGTAGAGGCTGTTGCAGCTCTGGCCTCACTGGTAGTATTCTGACTCCGATCGTTGTGATAGCGAAATATATCCCTTGCTGAGACCTCTATGCCTGGCATGTATAAGCAGATATACTCACTGCGGACAATCCTCGTCAGATAGCTGAACTCGTCAATTCCGATTCATTCAAAAGAGGTGTTTATTCTTTACATCAGGATTACAGCAGATGATAGGAACAGCAGTTGAACGGTTATAGTATTGTGCTGTCAGAAAATGATGCCTTTCCTCCGTACTGTGCAGATTACCTGTGTGTCCTTGTTACATGTGGCTTTCAACTGTGGCCATGACACAGGAAGTACTGCACACAGGAAGAAGGGTGGGGCTACATACAGAGAGGAAATACATCGTAGACATCACAAAGAATCACAGAAAAACATGTACATTACAACAAAAGGCCACTAGATGGCAGCATAGGATAACACATGAATTTAGCTATGAGAAAATAGTTAGGCAAATCACACTATATAAATTCTAACCTATATAACAATGCTAATATTAACTGAGGCTATGCATCTCATATTCTATGCCCCTATTGGGGCGGCACAGGTAGCTTACACAAGCAGTGGGGAAGCCCGCTGCTGTGTAACCTAACTTAGCTGTCAAAAGCCACCTGTACTTAACAAGCAGCACTCCGTCCATGACAGGTTACATAGCGGGGAGGCTTTCCCTTATGTGTAACCTGTTACAAGCCGCTCTGAAAGGTGAAAAAGCTGTCAGCTTTTTCCTCCATAATACTAGGGGAGGCTCTGCCCCACCTGCCTCCCTTGACCACACATCCCTGTCCTCTATACATACAGTATAGTGAGTGAGTGAGTGAGTGTTGTCACCCTAGGACAGGAAGGGAATTAATGGGAGGATCATGGCTGAAAAAAAAAAAGCCTGAAAAAGGAAAACTACTGCGGCCACCACTTCTAAGGACTGGTAAGCTGCAATATATGACATCTTTTATTCTTGGGTTCAGATACACTTTAAAGCTGAACTTTGGGATTAACAAATAAAGACAAACAGCATGTGTATTTTTCGTCCTTGAATCTGGGTGAGCTTTGTGTATTTCTTCCAGATCTGTGCAGTAATCCGGTGAGAAACTTAGAGCTTCCTTCCAGTAACACACTTTCTGTACTGGGGTGACAACTGTCGCTCACTCTACTGTATCTAAAATGTAGTTTGTCAGTTTAGCAGCTTTGTCACCTCTGCTAAAGGATCCGGATATTGATCTTGGGAGAAGTTATGGAGAGCCAGCACATCATCTCTGAGAGCTAGTGCTTCTCTCGTAGCTGCCTCATCTCCCATAAACCCTCAAACTCAAAGACATTGGGTGGTGGTGCATAGGTACGTCCACTGCGTTGATTTACAAGCGAGCAATATTCATGGTTCCAGCCAGGATCCCTTTAATAGAATGGTGCCCCAATGTAGTCCGATCTGGAATGATGTGACGCAAAGGGTGACAATGCAGTGATTTGTATCAAACAAAAGCTGCTTTGCCATTGGAAGAAGTAGAGCTATAAGCCCTCAGGATCTATGGTGGCCTTTCTCAGCCCATTTACCCTAGAGGAACCCTTTAAATGATTTTCAAGTCTTAGGAAGCCTCTGATAAAGCTGGTTCATTGTGGGTCAAGGGGAAAAATGCCCCTTACATTGGTGTCCGATGGGAAGCATTCATCTATGGGGAAGCTTCACTGCAAGGGACATTTTCCTTTTCCATTGATGTCCCTTCCATTAATTTCCTATAGACACAGCAGGAAGTTAGGGGAAGTCTAAAAGGCCTTGTAAATCCCATCTTAGACACTTGTCACTGGAAAAAGTGTCCTAGCCTGTTGATTGGTCAGCCAAGGAGCAACATCAGCGGCGATAAGTCATCAAACTGCTTTGACTTGTGGTCATGTGCACTGAAATAGGGTCTCATTAGCTTATAGCGCTGGCTCCTTCCACAGTCATAGTGCCGGCTCCATCTCCAGTCATAGTGCTGGCTCCATCTCCAGTCATAGTGTCGGCTCCTTCACCAGTCATAGTGCCGGCTCCTTCCCCAGTCATAGTGCCGGCTCCTTCCCCAGTCATAGTGCCAGCTCCTTCCCCAGTAATAGTGCCGGCTCCATCTCCAGTCATAGTGTCGGCTCCTTCCCCAGTCATAGTGCCGGCTCCTTCCCCAGTCATAGTGCCGGCTCTTTCCCCAGTCATAGTGCCGGCTCCATCTCCAGTCATAGTGTCGGCTCCTTCCCCAGTCATAGTGCCGGCTCCTTCCCCAGTCATAGTGCCGGCTCTTTCCCCAGTCATAGTGCTGGCTCCATCTCCAGTCATAGTGTCGGCTCCTTCCGCAGTCATAGTGCCGGCTCCTTCCCCAGTCATAGTGCCGGCTCCTTCCCCAGTCATAGTGCCGGCTCCTTCCCCAGTCATAGTGCCGGCTCCTTCCCCAGTCATAGTGCCGGCTCCTTCCCCAGTCATAGTGCCGGCTCCTTCCCCAGTCATAGTGCCGGCTCCATCTCCAGTCATAGTGCCGGCTCCATCTCCAGTCATAGTGTCGGCTCCTTCCCCAGTCATAGTGCCGGCTCCTTCCCCAGTCATAGTGCCGGCTCCTTCCCCAGTCATAGTGCCGGCTCCTTCCCCAGTCATAGTGCTGCTGTACACTGCTGTATTCAGATAAACTCAGATGCTTAATCTTATTTCTTTTTAAAAACATATTTTTTTCTTTTTCTGTACAAATACTTAACTACATTAACTGGTGTATTTGTTATATTCAGATTCTTCACAGTTTGCTTCTATTGAAGTTCTGCACCCCGTTTATGGATTACTCACCCAGATATAATATTATTGGCTCTTTCAAACTGACGTGCTCCACCCGGCACTAGACACTCTTCTCTTCTATCAAACCCATCGATATAGACACTGTTAGACACAGCAAGAGTTGAGACAAGGAGGTGTCTAAACTTAGACTTATGTTTAGTTTTTGATGATAGGGACCATTTGAGTGTTAGGATTATGTCTAGGGATTGGTTTTAGGGGGTTTAAGCTCAGGTTAAGGTTGAACTCCTGAAAACTATGCACACACCACAGTGAAGGACCAGTAAACTCCAGTAGTTTAGTTTTTGTTTTTAGTTTAGGTATGAATTAAACCAAATGCCCTGCAACAGACACATGTTACCCTTACCACAGGATATAGAAACTACAATAAATAATAATAACAATAATATTAATAATAACTTACTTTTGCAATCTACACTCTGCGTTACTATTGACCTCTGGCTTACTTACCGCTGCACTATGCGTTACGTCTGACCTCTGCACTCTTTTAGTGGGTCCTTAAGGTTATGTCCTTTAAAAAAAATTGTGCTGACCCCTGCTGTTCTCAGTCCTGCGGCAGTGACCGCTAACCTCTCTACCCGTTTACTTCAGCTGTGGAATGCCCTTCAGCCTCCTCACGTTTAAGGTAGGTGAATGGATTGTGTTTGGCCCTATTCACACTAAGCGACACTTACCTCAAGCGGATTTCCACGCGGCGGGATAGCGCGACTGTTCGGGCGACGTTCCGGTGACATCCGCGGGAAAAAGGGTCATGCACAAGCGACGCGCGACAGCGACATGGAGCTGTACAATAGAACAGCTCCATTGAAAATCATTAGACGGCGACTTCTCGCAATATAACGCAGCAAATATGCGCGATATCGCGGCGGAAATTAAACGCCCAGTGTGAATGGGCACTTAGATGTAATGACGTTAGCAGTCCTTAGATAGCCGGAGCCCAGGGGAGACCAGTCTAGCAGCCCAGGGGGGGGGGGGGTGTTGGGGTGCG
>NW_017306483.1:1361852-1368371 GCF_000935625.1 Nanorana parkeri
CGCCCAGGGGGGGGGGGGGATTGAGGATCAGATGAGTATGTTTTCTTTATTTTGATCCCTAAACCAAAGCGAGCACTTAACCCTTGCAGTGCGGGGGTAGCCTCACTATAAGAGTTAACAATTTAAATTTCAGAAGTTCCTCTTTAAATATAAGTTCCTCTTTAAATATATTGTACCGAAAAGTTGTAACTAGCTGAACAAATACATAAATATTTTACTAATGAACAGTTTCTGTCCTTATTAGCCATTTAGTGCTGTAGTATTCTGAGCCCAGGCCAGAGGGGGTGAGTTTAGAGGAAGTGGGATAGTTTGGCCGTCATCCCAACCAGGACACTGGTGACATCTAGTGGTCGAAAGAAATTACTGGGCGGACAACTCTTCATTCAATGCGATTTATTGCAGCAAAAGCTGCTTTCATTCTAACTCATCAATTGATTTCTACTTTTTTTACTTTGAGTTCTGATTCAAAGCTGAACTCTGAGATAAGCAAATATTGTCTAAAAACAAGAGTCATGTGTGTTCTGAAAATTGGGAAGCTTTGTATATAAACTTGGAGCTTCCTGTAATCAAGACCGCTCACTGCTGCTCTCTCTCCTTGTGCAGAGTGACTGGTCTTGTCTCCGCCCCGTTCTGTAGTTTTTTTTACAGGCAGCCTGTAGTAGCTGGGGCCTGCTCGGCTCCTCCCACAGCTCTGCTCTCTGAACAGGCCATATATAGCACAGTCATGATGCAACTCTTTTTTTTTTTTAGAAATCAGTTTGCAAAGGCATTTACTAGAGGTGCACCGAAATGCAAATTTCAAAACCGAAACAAAACCAGAATTTAAAAAAAATGTCATGCCGAAACCAAAAAAATTTTTATTTGAACTTTTTCAAATTTTTAAAAATATTTTATTTTTATTTACTTTTTATAAACTTTTTTTTTTATATTTATTTTTATTTATTTTATTTTTATTAAATATTTTTATTTTTTACTTTACTCTTAGGGGCTTCGGGGAAATATTGGGGATCTAAACAGACCCCTGATATTTCCTTTTTAAAATAGAAAAAGAGATTGAGAACACAGAGTCCTCAATCTCTTTTTCTGCAGCCCCTGTTTTAAATGAACATGAATCCTCTATACTGAATGTTCCTGTTCATTCATAACATGAGGACAGAGTATGTTTACTATAACTACAACTATGAATGAACAGGAGGTGATGTAAATCACTTCCCATTCATTCATAATTCAGGATATAGTCAACATGCTGAGTGTTCCTGTTCATTCATAACATGTGGAGATAGTATGTTTACCATATCCACAATCATGAATGAACAGGAGCGAATGTAGATCACTTCCCCATTCATTCATATTTGAGGATATAGTAACCATACTATGTCCTCAATTATGTACAAACACTCAGCGATCACTGATCACTGAGTGTTTGCATTTACTCTCCTTCCTGACGCACTGTCACAGGAGGACTGAGCGAGCGGTGAGGGAGGAGAGCTCAGCCTCCTGTGACAGCGCGGGCTGTCTCTGCCCCCACACCGCTCTACCGATCTGTGACAGAAGGCTGAGCGTCTGTAGCGGCTCTGTACTCTATAAGTGGCAGCGGAGGGAGCCACTGCGCTGGCGGCCGGAAGATTTTTTTTGCAATTGCCCCCGGGCCTCTCTGCTGCCTTTAAAAATGGCAGCTGCCCACGGCCCCCTGATGGCCGCGGGCAGCGGATGTTTTTAAAGGCAGCAGAGAGGCCCGGGGGCAATTGCCACCCTGCCACCCGGCCCAGTCCTCCCCTGCTTCAGCCTAATAATTATCAAAGGATTATTATGAAAAAAAGAGGAATATCATCATGCAAATAAGCATCACTGTTTTAACTAAATATCTCACTGTCAGGACACAATGTGCCATATCCTGTGCATATGAAACTGCAGCACAAAATTATTGCATAGAAAAAATGATCCAGCAAATCAGTCCGCTGATCAGTGATTGACTATTATAGCTTTAAAGCACTTAATGTTGACCAACAGAGTGGACAGGTCTAAAGCTGCTAATAGTAAGAACAAATGGGGATCCACCTCGTTCTGTTCTGTCTTTCCAATTGTTGGCTCTCACGAGCTCTGGTTTATTGTGTACTAGTTGACTGTACTTACGTACTCTTATATACGTTGATACATCTCATTGACCAAGACATGTACCTACTTCTTTATTTTTTAAGTTTATCTTTGTTTTCTTTTCTATATTGAACTGTTTATTCCATTAATATTTCTTGACAAAATGTCTGCTCTCATTGAAAAAACTCTAATAAAAATGATATGCTTAAAAAAAAAAGAACAAATGGGTCCCTGTTCTTATTTCTATTTTTAACTTTATTTGCATGCCAGCAGCGCGGTAGTCTAAGCATGTTCCTGTTGTCTGACAATGTAGTGCAAGCATTGAATCCCCCTTTCAGGCTCACCCTAGACCCATCCAAGCTCCAACATGCGACTGTCTGAAGTTGTCCCAACAACAGTATGCAGAAGTAGGCCCCCGAAACCTGCTCAATCATAACCATATGAGTGGATGTTTCTACTAAACTAAAACAGGTTCATGAGATGAACTTACCTGTAGCTGAGAAGCTCAAGAATACGCAGAGGGACAAAGTAATATATGGGAGAAGAACTTTCATCTTTCTTCCTCTTAAAATCCCACAGATGAAGAGCTAGGTAACTAGAACACTTTGGAAGGTTAAGGAGAACAGCAGCAGAGTAGATTAGAATGTGTACAATCAAAGGCAGAACCTGAATGAAAACCACTCAGCTACTGACTATAAAGAGGAAGCAGAACCCAGAGCTGTGGAGGTTGAACTTTGGGTATCAGCTACTGACAAAGGCTATATTTAAAAATCAAACCGCCCTTGGTTCATATAAATAATTGTCGTGCTCACTCCCCAAGGAGCCGCTGAAAAAACCCGGGTCATCACTAGTTGTCTAGGGGATTTGGTCTTCAGCTGCCCCTTAGCTTTTAACCGCCCTCTTCTAGTCCCCACAAAGCTGATGTCCACTCCGGTAATGCAATGCTGAATAACCTTTATTAACATATTCATACTGGGGAGAGAGGATGTAGGGATCCTAGACATCCAGGGTGTAACAGACATAGACTCCAGACTCACCAGACCTTTTAAGCATCTCAGTGTAGATCCACTTATGGTACAGCAAATAATAGTTGGAGTAACAGATAAGCAGCTATGCTTCAGAGGTCCTCTATGCTCCAGGCACCTCCAGCAGACATCAACTTCCCTGGTTCTCCTCCTCTGATAACAGCACAGGCCTCCTCCATACTTGAGGCCTAGGTTAACACTTCCCATACTCTAGCCTCTGCTCACCCCCAGGCCTAGCTTGGGCTCTGTGCTAATACATCGCTGCTCCCGACTAGTCCTGACTAGTCTGAGCACATGGCAATTGACTACAGTATATGTACCCTGTCCCAGCATGCACCACTGATTGAGAGAAACTTAGTGATTGGCTGCTGTACTGTACATACACATACAGTGCCTCTCATTGGTTGTTCAACAATACAGCAGAGTCACACTCCACCCAGGTGGGTACAGTCAATGCAAGACACCTGGAATTAACCAGATAAATGCCACTATACCCCAGCCAGGCTGACTGCAGCCCTGGTAATCACTAAATGTCTAGTAGCCACCTCGCAAAAGGTGATGTGGGCTACATAATTATTCCTGGCCCAATCATGGAATGCCTAGTATTCATTAGCAAAAATTCCAGGCGTCCTCTTGTAGGCGGGGTTCACTCTTGGGGTGTTGCGTGTGTGTTCCCTTTGGGTTGGCTCTGGTAACCCCGTGTATGCAACTCGAAACCAGGCACCCCACGGTCAGGGGCCATGGCTCTGGCTTCGTGCAAACACTCCCACATGTGTAGTACTGCGCACACAGGGCCTCATGGCTTCCACCACCTCTGCGGTATTCGGCGCTTCCTCCCCCGTAGGGAGAAAGGCCACCATGAACGGCACCCTATGTCGGGCATAGCCCCTTTGCACACCTACCCTCCTCAGGATGGTTACAGCCACGATACAGTCCAACATCACACTCCGGTAGAACCCCACCTTCTCAGAGGTTGGAGGGAGAAGAACCAGTCCACACAGATAGTCTTTTCTTGATTTTACTTGAAAGAATGAACATGGTATGAAGCATACATTTCAGCCACCCCCGAGTGGGGTGACGGCACATCTCTTGTTACTTGCTTGGTGATACAGATTAGAGAGAGAAGACCCAGCCCAGGTGCAGCCCAGAGTCCACGACTTACTTCGGCCAGAGGCCCACTGGCAAATATCGTCAGTATTACAGCTTCTCACTATTCTCCGGAATCCCATCTTTGTCAGTCCTAGCTCGGTGGTTTCCACCTCCAGGG
Source organism: Nanorana parkeri (assembly GCF_000935625.1). Classification (NCBI taxonomy): domain Eukaryota; kingdom Metazoa; phylum Chordata; class Amphibia; order Anura; family Dicroglossidae; genus Nanorana; species Nanorana parkeri. The sequence goes on from NW_017306483.1 coordinate 1,366,239, forward strand.
AAACTAGAGAATCTCTATAGCTCTACATAGTCCTAGGCCTGGTCCTGTCCTTCCCATGGAACAGCCTGTGTTTAAGAATCAGTCTCCCTCCGGAGACTCTGCATACAGTCTTAGACTTCTCCTGTACCGCTCTGAACTCAACTCCTTCCCCTCTCGAGCGCCCCCTATAAATCAACTCTCCTGGGACACAGAGTCTCCCCAGGCCAGAGCTGCATCTATCTCTAGGGCCCCATGGGGGCATCTAGTGGCCGTTGCCCATACTGCACCTACCTACATTCCCCGGCAGTTAAATATAGTACACTCCTGTACTAGCTACATGAACTATTGACAAAGACCATACCTTCTACCAAGGTATCTCAACAGGTTCTACTCTGTATCTACAAGGGCCTAACCCCTGACTCCTAACTGAGCTTCTAACACAATTCCTCCGCCCTCCCAGGGCTGGGCTGCACCATCACCAATAGGGCAATAACTTTTTATATAACACACATTAGTCACATAATGCAATATACATTTAGGGTAAAACCACCACTGCACATTCCTCCTACTGGAATAAAATACTCTCTGTATTTTTAAAACATCACATTTCTCACAATAAGCAGCATAAACGAATTGCACGGTTAGTCAGAGACCTTCCTTAATCATACATGTGAGACACTCTGTATGTATATCTGGTAACATCTTACTCGTTATGCATTAAAACATTGAACACTCAGTGCAATATAACTCTCAACAGCTATACTGGAATATCACAGCATAATGATCTTCACCCTTTCCCTAGGGCAGAAACATCCGGCCTCCTAAAGTTCGTAGTAGTACGGGTCGGGAATCCGCTTTACCTGCCCCGTACTGGGATCCCTGTCTGTGACGGACTTAACCACCTCCGAAGCCCCAGGTTTGGACAAAATGACTCTGTCCTTGTACACATGACGGCCATAGTGGAATTCCTCTAACACCACTCCGAAACGGGCCTGGTATGGATTGTCCTCATTCAGGCAACGTTGTGGTTTGGGGACCCCCATCTGCTCCCAGACGGCCTGCTGATAAATATACTGTCTCTGTTCCTCGAGGTGATCAAACAGTTCCTCCATAACGTAAGGAAAGTCCCACCCGTATTCTAGGGCCACAAATTTGTTGAAGTACTGCTGTAAGCGGGACAAACGAGGAAGTTCTTTCTCCAACCCCTTTCCTCGGGGCAAATAAGCATTACTATGACCAGTCCTATAATGGAGTGATGTGTCTTATCTGCAGAGGTGATGAAATGGGGTCAATGTTAAAATGTAATGCCGGGCTAAATTAAAAAAAATCTGCTATGCCTAAGAAGGGAATATTACCTGAAGTCCACTTAAAGTATGTTTAAATCTAATCACACACATCCAATAAGAACCTTAATATGTTAATTCATTTCAAAAGTCACTTCCATTACAATTGAAGGAGAACTATGTGGTAAGTGTTTTTCCCCATAGTTCTCCTAAGGGTAACGGGAGGACACCAATAGCGTCCTCCCGTCACCCAAAGCTCAGTATATAGCGAGCTACAGCTTGCGGTATACTGAGACGCCGCAGCCGGAACGGATCCCGACAATGCTGTCTGGCTCCGCCCAGCTGCGTAAGTGACAGCTGGCTCTGCCTATCTAGAGGCAGAGCCAGCTGTACCCACCCCCTCCCCCGTCCGTTCCGCCAGTCAGCGCTGGAGGATCGGACAGGGGAGAGGGGAATCACTGCAGAGAGCCGTAAGTGACAGTCACGGCCCTGTGCAGGGATAGATCGAGAAGTGAGCAAGCGACGATATGTGTTCACTCACTTCCCGATCTACTGAGCCAACCTGTGACAGCTTCATTGTCACAGGTCAGCTCAGATTATGAGGCTGAGTGAAAATCACTCGCTTCATAATTGTCCTTTAAATCTGCAGCTTTTTATATAATACCCAGTGATCCTGCTATTAAGGTCTGGGTTTAGGCACTTCCTATTTTAGCAACACTCTGTCTGTGTCTCTTAATTGTGCTCCTATGTTGTCACCTGTTCAAATGCACTCTAATGGAGAGGACACCATGCTGTTTTAATATATATCAAAGGAGAACCCCAGGAATTAACAAAGTTAACCCTTGCAGTGGGACTACACCCGCACTGCAAG
>NW_017306483.1:1371722-1372992 GCF_000935625.1 Nanorana parkeri
GAGTGAAAATCACTCACCTCATAGTTCTCCTTTAATTCCTGGAGTTCTTCTCTAAATAGGCATGGTTCAGGAAACTTGCCCTGAGGAATGCCATGCAGCCACTGCTGGAGTGAGTGCATGTAGATAGTAGATGGCTGCAAAGAAGCTGCAGGAGATCTACAGTAATAGGACACAACAAAGGATGGGAAAATTGTGAAACCAGTATTTTGTTTAAAAGCATGCTCCTGCAAACAATTCTGTGTTCATGTGCATGAGCCCATAAGAGGCCCCACAAGCTCATTGCAATAAATTTGCAGCTCAGTTGAGGCCGCTGTTCTATTTCTTCCAAGCTCTAAATTTAAAAATATGAATCACATGGCTATAAAAACAGTCATTATTGCAACATACATATAGTGTGGCTTCGTGACTTGAACTTTTATGTTACCTCTGACTCTGATTATGATCACACAGAATATATATTTGTTTCATGTTTCAGTTCCCCCCTTGCTCAGTTTTGCTTCTCGTTTTTTAACTCCTTCCCACTACGTTGGACTGGTGGCCCTGAAGGGAGATACTTTACCATTCAGACATTGATCAGAGCAGGATTCTCTGCTACCTGCTCCCTGTTCTGACCTGTGATAGCGGCATCTGGCAGAGGAAGTCTTCCAGAAACAACTTCCCTTGTGGCTCTTACCGTGGCCACCAATCACCACGGCACACTGACTTTACATGGCACAATTACTTCAGCCCACAGAAATCTGTCCTTACTGTAAAAGGGCCACTTGGTTTTAGTTGCCCGCATGATCGAAAGTTCCAAGTCGTCAGTGCCTTATTCTTCACTCCCTAACTTCACCATTCAGAACTTGGAGCCAAAGGAAACAGACGGTCAGCTACCCTTTGACTTATGTGACACTTCTTTCACAAGTAAAATAACTAAAAAGGAACATTGCTGAAGTGCTGGTGTCTTCTGGCCTGTCCACCTCGGGATTGCAAGACACCATCTATTGCGGTCACTATAAGCACCCACTCGTTATAATGGTTGAGCAGTATAAGAGTGCAGCTTATATATGGACTTTATCACTCCATATGACAGCACTTGGCCAATCAGCACTGTCACATGTGAGTTTATAGCCCTGTGTAAGCTGGTGGCTCTGGTCGCTCATAACCCATTGAAACTTGATGGCTGAACACATAGGAGGAAAAATAACATATGCTGCTGGGGAGGGCTAACATGTTGCTTTGCATGGACCAAGCAAAGGTTTACTTTAAAGAGAAGTTGTCATGAAAAAAA
>NW_017306483.1:1378712-1391545 GCF_000935625.1 Nanorana parkeri
TCTTAATAACAGATGCTGTAAAAGAAAAACTGAAACGGGTCGATGTTTTTTTTAATGACATTGTATCTTTTGGATGTAGATTGGTGATATTTCTTGATGGGCTGGTAGTCAATGGGACCAATAAACATTTTTGATTCAAGTCATTACAATTTATTAGAAAATGGTCATAAAAAACATAGCATATAGAAACAAAATACTGTTGATTAACAAAAATCAGTGCAACATTAAAAAGGAGAACTATGAGATGAGTGATTTCCACTCACCTCATAGTTCTAAGGCGACCTGTGACAATGAGACTGTCACAGGTCGGCTCAGTAGATCGGGAGGTGAGGGAACACATACCGGGTTCCCTCACCTCTCGATCCTGTCACGGCTCTCTGCCGTGACAGGGGGAGGGCTGGATTCCCCTCTCCCCGCTCCGATCTGCCAGCGCTGAGGGGGCGGGTACAGCTGGCTCTGCCTCTAGATAGGCAGAGCCAGCTGTCACTCACGCAGCTGGGCGCATCCCGTCATCTAAGTCGGGATCCGCTCCAGGTGCGGCGTCTCAGTATACCGCGAGCTGTAGCTCGCGGTATACTGAGCTTAGGGTAACGGGAGGACGCTAGTTTGTGTCCTCCCGTTACCCTAAGGAGAACTATGGGGAAAAACACTGACCCCATAGTTCTCCTTTAATGCTCATAAGTTGCCTTTACAACATAATTTATTGCTGTGAAATTGTGTAAGGTTCTGGTCTGTTGTCTGCCAAAGTTCAGCCATTATTCTCATCTCTTCTCAAGGTGTTCATAGTCACCCCACTGATGGATGTGTATCTTCTGTTTAATGCAAAAAAAAAAAAAAGAACAGCAGCTAAATTATTTGTAGATAGTAGTAGGAGCGTGGAGCATATAGATAAGTACTGTATATAAAAAAAAACAACCTGAGTTACTACCCGTCATTTATCAGTTAAATGAATCTTTAAAGAACAAATAAAATCACAGTGATACTCAAGCTACCCTAAATAGCAAATATTGGTATTCTCTATTCTGTAATACCACGTGGTAGAATTGTATAGGAGTAATAATGACTAAATGTCTTCAAATCTGCTCTGCCAATAACATGATAGCAGGTTCTGTTTTTATAATCGAAATCACTGTGGTGCCATGCATTATGGGTCATGTGTTAATTATGTGAGTTATATGACTGAAGGTCTCAATTGTTGTCAAATGTCTTGGGTAGAAATGGTATATGTGGGTGATAAGGGGTTTTGAAGGACCTTTAAGTATGGTTATTATAGGGTCATTTAAATGGCCTCTTTCACACTTCTTGAAAACCCCACTGTCTTTAAAAGAATGTCTCTTCCTCTTTACGTACAGCTAAAAGCTCTTGTGGTTCCCAAGCCTCAAAGTAGAAAAAAACAAAAAACAACTTCTTCATTTGTGTCTCGCACGCTCTCCTCCCAGACACTGCATTGTATAGTGGGAGCTATTCATCAAAAGAAGCAGCTGGTCAGTTTGGCATAGTGCAGGATTAGGTATGGCCAGGTGCTGATTTACATCTACACAGGCCCGGCGCTACCGCAAGGCAAGCGGCCGCCTGAGGGTGCTGCAGGGTGAGGGCGGGAAAAACAGGGCTTTTTGACAAGTACTTATACTTGTCAAAATGCCCCGATGTTTGCACTATGTTTTTTTTTCCACTTACCTTCCGTGCGGGAGAGCAGCGGCGAGTCAGCGCTGGTCCGGTGGGAGGAGCTCCAGGTGGGGGTCCTAATTTAGCTGGCCGGCGACTGCCAGAGGATCCCGACACGCGCCGCACCTCTGGCAGTTGCTGGCCAGCTAAATTAGGACCCCACCTGGAGCTCCTCCCACCGGACCAGCGCTGAGACTGCCAGAGGATCCTGACGCACGCGGGGGGGGGGGCGCAAAAATGCACCTTGCCTGTGTAGGCAAGAATCCTAGCACTGGCCCTGCATCTACAGGCTTGTTATTCAGCAGTGACAATGTTACTAGCCATGTCTATTGCAACATTACTTCCTATCATAGAGCAAGTAGGCACAACCTACATGAGAGTTATTCATATATATTCAGGAGCAGTGCAGCATTGTTGCTATATTGTTGCTATACCATCAAAGAAAGCCGCATTAGGTTTTCTTTACTGGCAGGCTCAACATATGTTTGTAGGACTTTTCAGGGGAAAGAGAAAACTGTTAGTGCAGATACACTTATAATTAAGTGCAGCAGCACCCCTATTTTTATTAGGAGGCCATAGTTTTACTTGAAAGTATAGGGAGAATGGTGAGTCATGACCTGACCGGCAGTATTTCCCTTCCAATGTTGAATCACATGCTTGTTAAACAGTCTTTTTTGTTTTCCTAATGTACAGGCCTTTGCATTCCTCATCACACTGGAGTTACTTGAACAATAAACACCTGTCCGAGACCTAATGATATCATGGAAGGTATCACATACTTTTACACTTCCTGTCATGTTCTTGGACAAGCAACATCTGCCTTTACACATTTCATAACATTATGACGATTGGATTAAAGTGACTGAACTACTTGCATGGCTGTGTAACTAGAAATGATGGGTAACGTTCCCGTCACTCATTGAATGAAGCTACTAGTATGAGTAGTAAAATGTCTTCAACATCACAGAACAAGTTCAGTTGAATGTAGCTAACTGCTACTAGCTAGTAAAACTGGTCCTTCTGGATTCTCTGTCTAACCAGTGACTTGCTAGGCAATGGACCTAAGGTCAGGATCTCTGAGATCCTTCACCTTTTTTTGCTCCATTACACTTTTCCCCTATTTCTAGAAACTTGATGGTTCTTTTGGGATCCTATTGTCTGCCAATGCTTTCCCAATTATTTTTCCTCTAAACACTTCTCTGGTTTCTCTGATCTCTATCTTCAGTAACCATTTATATGATACAAAGCAAATAAGACAGCTTAGACAAAGGCAAAAATGAAATTTGCACATAAAAATATACTTGATTTTATTTAACTACCCAAAAAAAAAAAAAAGTAAGGGAAGATCTTGTGAAGTTCAGGCTTCTCGTGTTTGCTTGGTAATGATTTTGGATTTCATAGGATGTTTTTCTGTAAGCTTCCACCACAATACATTTATATCTCTGGGTGACGATGTCTTACCTGCGCTTTTTATACAACCTCACAAGGCAAGCCAGCCCGACCACACACACAATGACAGCAACTGTTATTCCTATGACCAGTCCGATAATGGAGTGATGTGTCTTATCTGCAGAGGAGATGAAATGAGGTCAATGTTAAAATGTAATGCCGGGTAAATTGAAAATACTGCTACAGCTAAGAAGTTCACTTAAAGTATATATAAATCTAATCACTAAAATCTCATATAAACTTTATCATGTTAGTGTCATTTCAAAAGTCACTTTGATTATTTTTAAACCTGAAATATTTTTTTGTCTAATAACTGGTGATCCTGCTATGAAGGTTCATGTTCAGACACTTCCTGTTATAAGATGACAACGGTTGTCCCTGTCTCCCCATTGTACTTTCATGTTGTGATCCTGTCATACAAATTTTGATGGAGAGTACTAGGGATGCACACCAATACCAATACTAGTATCGGTATCGTTGACGATGCCGAGTATTTGGGCTTTTAGTACTGAGTATTTAGTACTCATACTCGCCCAAATGCTCCGATGCCTAGCCCGATACTAGGAGCAAAAGTAAATTAAAGTTTTAGTTGCCTGACTGCTATGTGGATTCTTTAGCTTAATAGAGAATAGCAATTCTGACTTTATGACTTGTATTCTTGTCCTAGGACACTGACTCAGATGTACTGAAGCCACAATGTTAGCATTTACAAAAGGGAAATCATGAAAACAATCATATTTCTGTCATGTCAATTTTACTTTTATTACTTACAATTTTCTGTAACTTTCTTCTAGCAAAATTTCACATTTATGGATTACTCACCCAGATATAATATTATTGGCTCCTTCAAACTGCTGTGATCCACCCGGCAGTAGACACCTTGCTGTTCTGCAGAATTGATATCTGCCAACACTTTTATCTGGTAAGTCCCATCTCCATTGGGGAGAGTGTCAGTTGACATCACATCTTCCATTTTGTTCTCCTTCCACAAGCTTACGTTGATTGGCTTTGGATAGAAGCCGGTCACCACACAGATGACTTCTGTTTCAGATTTAGAGCTGCTGGTAATCTGGACCTGTGGCTGGACTGAGATATATGGAGGAAAGTCATTTAAAAATAACACTTGTAAAGCTGTTTCAATGTTATATAAAGCAGGAAGGAAATGTACAGCTAAGATAATCAATACACATAATTGATCTGTAAGATTTATGTATAGCATATATGTAATTTTGAATAATTTTGCTTTAGAGAATTCATTAGAATGTAACTATATGCAAAATAGAAAAAAAAATACATATATGATGCAGTCTGTGGCTAGCATTAACATTAGTGTTTGTCTGTCCCCTATTTTTATTATCTGTTGATTCTGCCATTAGATCTGCTATTTTTCAATTAACTGAAATAGGCCAAGCTGCCCAGCAAAGGGGGCATCTGTTAATCAACCAGCAGGAGGCAGTGACTGTATCACAGTGGAAGAAAGCACAGGGAGACCACAGTCCTGCAGAATCGGGTAGCTGGAGGTCATTCTGTTAAAGAGAGACAGAGCAGGAACTGTCAGGATCAACAAATATTTATAAAACATTTGCTCATGACCGTTTAAAAAAACAAAAAATACTAAAGTTGGATAGGTAGCTCCCTTTTTGCTTTGCAAATGTAGTTGTGCAAGGTTATTTCATATTGGTGTAAGTAAATATTTTATAAATACTCGTTGATTTAATTTTTTAATCAACTTGGCACTGGATGTGGGGAGGTTATCCAGAAAGTGATACCATGCCTGACAAATGTGGAAGCTTAATTTGCTCTCTCATACCTGGTGGTTAGAGGAGCATATGGCATGGGGTCAGAAATGTGTGCCAAGTGCCCTCTTTTGAAATCTTTGTAGACTAAGCTTTAGGTTTCTTATAGAGTAGGACAGGGCTCAAAATTTCCACTCGCCTGCTCGCATTTGGCGAGTGGAAATGCAGTGAAGGCGAGGGGAAATTGGGGTCTCAAAGTACCGGCCCTAACCCAGTACTATGTGGCCTGCAGCCCGCTGACAAGTCAGGCACACAGTCGCAGACCTCGTACCCGACTTGCGGAAGCAGCTCCACGGTCTGCATCTCTGTCGGCTCTGACAGTTCTGAGCTCCGGCCAAAAGAAAGGATGTATTAGTGTGCCGGGGGCTTGGGACGGGGAGGAGTGTAATATTTTATGTGTGCCGGGGGGCTTGGGGGAAAGTGTATTTTTTATTTGTCTGGGGGGTGAGTGGGTAACGTTGGGAAGTGTATTAGTGTATGTATATATTAGGCACCATTCACACCATTATTTTAGATGCGATTAGGGATTCCTGTGTCAGGAACATGCGTTTTCCTGCAGCAGGAATCCCTAATCTGCCATTTACAAGAAACTATCATAAGATCATTTAAGAGGGTATGTTTTGGATCCCTGCGGATTACTATTTACCTGCTTTGTTTCTTGTGTCTCCTGTCATTCCCTTGTGCTCCCTGTGAGATTCTGCTTACCTGTGGGTTTGTCTTCCTCCTGTGTGGCTGTTTGTCCTTGCAGCCTCACTCCTCTTTTATCTCCGTATAGCCGTGTTCTGCTGCCTTTCTGTTGTCTCCTTGTGTTCCCTTCCCATTGTTGTTTGGGCTCCTGCTTCTGTGTCCCTCTGTATCTTGTACTGCTGTTTGTGTACAGGCCTTGCCCTGTCTGTCTTTGTGTCTTGAGCCCATGTGCTGCAACCAGTTCCCTGAGTCTGTGCGGATGCGCTAGAGGGCCGCAACCTGAAAGGTGTCCAGCAGCCAATCATCCCCACCGTTAGAGGCTCTGTGGAAAACCTGGCCCTTCTTAGATCCTGCGCCTATAGTGCATCCCCGAAAACGCAAAGACTCTTAGTCCCCAAGCTTCCTGTGACCAGCATTCCAGACATCACCTCAGCCAGCTACAATAACCCACTCTGCAAGACCCAGAGCTCACACGAACCAGTGCCCCGGACCGCAGATCGAGACACATATACAGTATAAAAAATAAATAAACTTTATTTACATCTTTAAAACTATCCAATTGGCACACAAAATTATTTTGCTATGCATATCATTAACATCTCCCATCATATATAATGAAGCTGCATCGTCTCATAATCTCTAATATTGTGTGAGAATTGTTTTTACATAAGTCTCTCCATGATATTTGTCTTAACAGGGATTAAATGAGAGGATTTATCTCATATGTTTGATGTGCTTTGTAAAAATCTGAATATATTATACTGTGTATATTACATTTGTGTTTTTCTTTTTACACTATAAACATTCACTATTGGTACTCACTCTTTTTTGAATAAGCTTCCTTCCCCGCAGTTGAATATGTCAGTGCCAGCGATTGACAAAAGCTCACCAGCATGATTTTAATGGACATCGTGGTGACATTCTCCTTCTCCATGTGCCTCTGTACATCCTTAGAGTAAGGGGAATCGCCAGCGACCCACACACCCTCTGTAGCCTTTAAGGATACCAGATCTTCTCCATCCAGAGCCAGCCTATAAATGAAACTTTCGATGTCATCTATGGATGAGGAGCATCGTATCCAGCACTGCATTAAGAAGGCACCTGAGGGGGATTAATTCTCAGTTATTTTAAGTGGTAATATTTTCAGACTTCTGTCTACATCGGTGTAGCTATATGTGTTGAGGACAGGCTCCTAGCTAAAACAGAGCTACACCCTTTGCTAAAGTATCATCAACAGTTTCCTTTTTCCCATAAAATATTGTTTTCACTTTTATGTCCTTTGCTGCATCTCAGTGCTGCTGATCTGTTCCAGCCACTTCCCTTCTATATGCACTCCAGCGTTAATTGCAGATTGTTTGTTCAGAACCAAATTCCTGACAACAGTAAACCAAATCTGCACAATGTGTGTTAGCATAGCTATTTGTAGTCTCCACCAGAGGTGTCTGTGACAAGCTGGCAACAGAGGAGCACAGCTGGTAAACAGTTGTCAAACTATAACAGGAAGTGCTTTGAGGAAGGATCATCAGGGATTTTAATGAAAGCTTCTGTTTTAAAACACTGAAAACAACTTGTTACATTAATTTGTTAAATCTTATGATATTTTAGTGATTGGGTTTAGATCTACGGTGAATCTATGACAGGGAGTGAATATTGATTTTGTGAACATAATGTTAGATTGTAAGCCCTCACGGGGCAGGGCCCTCCTTACCATCTTGTCTTAAATTGTATTGTGACTGTAATGTCTTCCTTCTATTGTAAAGCGCTGTGCAAACTATTGGCGCTATATAAATCCTGTATAATAATAATAATAATGGAAATGCACACAATTAGGAAACATAATATCCTATAACAATAATACGTGGTCTTCTATCCAACCAGAAGATGGAACTTTGTCCTCCTTTCATGTTTTCCTGTTTCTCATCTTGCTCTAGTTGTAAAAAACTTTCATTTTCCACCCTCAAATACTTAAAGCTAAAATTTACACACACACGAGTCACATAGAGACACATAGGGGTTGATTTACTAACCTTATAAACACGCCACGAACAAGTATACACCTCTGTAGTGTGTTCCCTCCCAGCATGATCTATTGGTGGAATCTAGACACCTTTGTAGTGTGTACACACCCAGCAGGTGTGTTGTGCAAAGCCCTGCATGAATTGCAAGGTGATGTTGTGTAAATTAGCTCCACATCGTGTTGCTTGCGTTGATGAATGCAGGAATGTAAATGCATGAGCTAACCATTTTTGTCTAAACTGTGAAGCAGCATTATATATGCATCATGTGCATGATTTTTCCATATATGGCATTAGTGGAAATATGCTTTTAGAGACTTGCATGTCGCTATTAGAGCGGCGTGTAGCCTATGGCGCATGCTACATGACGCGCACGTACGTAAATACATAAAAACGCGCCATAACGGCGTGAAAATGTGACATGTTACTCGTGTTTGGTTGATAAATACGTTTTGCTGTGTAAAAATGCACACGCACCTGGTGCGTGTTTAGGTTAGTAAATAACCCCCATAGAGTCAGAACAGCAACTCCTCTCTTCAGAAAACCAAAAAATCAGAAAACCAAGTCCAAGGTTTCAGCAGTGAGATCCAGTTTGCCTAAAAGCATACCAATGGTAGTTCTCCTTTAAAGGTCTCCTTGCATTTCCAATTTTAGCAATAAAAGGCAAGGCAGGGGAGAACTGGGCTAAGGGTCAAGGAGACGTTGCCTCCTCCTCAGGCCAGTAGTAATAAGATACAGTATTCTGTGGGGTGGTAGTACTAAGTGGTGATACTTCCCATTCAAATATTAATCAGAGCAGAACCGCAAAGTGGGCTGATGCTGGAGGATGTCACAAGGTGTGCCACAAGCAATTTTGTCCTTTAGCAATTTTTCACCAACAACTTCCTTTGAGACTCTGAGATGTCATCTGACCAGCTATTGAGCGCTGCAAAGCTGATGTAAAAGGTGTGTCACAATACACTATTTCCTTCAGGCTCTCCTTAACTGTTGGGAGAAACCCGTTACACCATGTCCACCAATTAATTTAGTACTGTTGCATGGTACTCTTTCTTTAGCTTGCAGAAATCTGTCCCTACTATGAAGGGGCTAGCTGGTTATGTATGGCCCAGCAGGCCAAGGGTTCCCAGTCCTCTCCTGAAGTAACATCAGTGCCATTCTAAACTATCATAACAACAACTACTGTATTGAGCTCTGGCCATTTAAAAGGAAACTGTCACCTGCTCTTTCAGGGAAAAATCCAGTACCAGGAGGTACTGTTATTCTACAGTGTCTCTTTTAATCACTTGACTTCTGCTGATGGGGAACATTGGTGCTCCCCATATTTTTTTGTAGTTGGATGCCTCCTTTAATATAATCAAATTATTACAATCTATTTCTATTGCAATCTAATCTTTTACCTTTAATCCCAACTTCTTCAATGATTTCTCTCACGTGTATTTCAAAATAATGTATGTAACGTTTTAAAAACTTTTCAAAATACTGCCAATCAGCGTCACTCAGGTTCCCTTTTGACCAGCTTTGCTTGAATTCAATCTGTCGTGAATCATTGTGGGCTGCCAGTGTCTGAATGTCTTCTACCTCCAGGGAGCCCCAAAGGGTCATTACTCCTACACTTGAGAAATAGGAGTTCTGTGTGGTTGTCATTGTGATAGAGTCTAGGGAAAGAAAAAAAGAAGTGTGAGTTATCTCTGAGTATGTTTCTCATATACATGACTGATGAATCTGCCTCAGGGATATTTCTGAATTGAGGTTTCTATACCACCTTCCACAAAGGGACGAGCCCCTCCTAGAACCAACAGCACCCCCAAAAGGAAAGCACCACAGCACCAGATAAGCCCATATTTTGTAAAAATTCCAAGTCTTCCACAGACCCCCAAAGACCCTGAATCAGCCAAACTGTCAACAAAGAAAAACAACAAACCCATTACAATCTGTTGACAATCCAATGAGAGCAGATGGACGGAACAACATCTATCTCCAGCTCAATAACCTCCCAGCAGCATCATTGTCCCTACCCTTGCATCTCCTACCTACCATCTGTACATAAATTACCGGGCACGTAAGACTTCCTAATACGCCACCACTCACACACTGTTAGCTATTTCCAGCAACTATTCTTCCCACTAGTAATGTATCCCTTCCACCAATATTGCTCCTCTCTGGGATAGCTGAAAACCTAATATATAAAAATTACATACCAGGACTAAGGTGTCCACCAATCAGATTCAGATCCACAAATCTACCAATCAATATCTAGTTTGAATGTGATTGGTGATTCAAGAAGCAAAGAAAAGTGTATATATGACAAAACAAAGAAAGGCCACATTGAAGTGGAAGTAAAGGCACTTTAGAAAATAAAAAAGAAACCGTGGAGCTTTAGCCATAATGTGCTAGTATGCATAGTATTAGTATATTAGCATGTTATTATCGGTATCGGTGCATCCGTAAACAAAAAGGATCAAATAAAAGCTAAATATATACTGTATATACAGGCTTGCTGTCTCCTCATCCCTTGGCCCGCATAATTACAGACATAACGAATGCAAACGAATCCGAATTTCCATTTCCGAAATTCGGTAGCGTTCGTACGAACGTTCGTTTCGTTTTCTGTTCTTATTCGTTTCGTTCGTTGGAGCAAAGTGACATTAGAGAAGGAGAAAAATATTTTTTCCCCCTCAAATGTCACTTTCGCTGCAAATGAACGAAATGAATAAGAAACGAATAAGAACAGAAAACGAAACGAACGTTCGTACTAACGCTACCGAATTTCGTCCGAATCCGAATTCCGAATCCGAATTGACTTTCACACCCGAATCCTGAAAAACGAAATAACACAAATCCGAATTTAAAACGAAACTAAACTAAACGAATTTTTTGGCAGTGCACATGTTTAGTTCCCAACCTCCCTTACCTCCCGGGTTGTCGGGGACGGCTCCCCGGCAGCACAGGCGCACTCAGTAAGACAGAGATTCCACGAATAGTATTTATATAGTATTTTTATATGTAATGTAGATCTTCAATTATGAATTTTTGAAATGTACAACCATTGATGTATTTATTACTAGATCCATATGATTATTATAGCTACCTCCTAATTTCCTGATGAAGCCTTGGGCGAAACGCTTAGAAAACTGGACACATAGATCTACTGAACATTTTTGGATGAATATTTATGAAATTATACAAAGATATTTAAGGAGATATATGCTAATAAGTTATTGTCATATATACAGAATGTGTATATGTGTTCCAGTGAGGTTTTGTGCCATTAATTGAAATCAGTGGAAATATGTGATTTTGTTAATCATGTATTTTAATAATTAAAGAGAATTTATTTTTTTATACAATATGTGACTTGTATGTGTAACTTTGAACTGGGTCTCCTTGCACTTGGTAGAGGACACTTTTAAAACCCCATCTCTTTATTAGACTTGTGCGCCGTAAAAAAATTTGTTCCGTTTCGGAATATCCGTTATTTCGTATTTCGTATCCGAAACTCAATTCGGATTCGTACGAAATACGAATTTTCGTTAGTTTCGGCACATTTTCGTAACTTTACGAACATTCGTTATGATGAAGTTAAAAAGCAAAAATACCTTTGTTAATATTGGAGTCGATGTGGTAGTTGTTTTTTTATCCGAAATACGAATTCCGTTAACGGATTCCGGATCCGAATTTCGTATTAAAAAAAACTACCATCAACTCCAATATAAATGTACTTTGCTTTTTAAGTTCAATATAATGAATGTGCGTAACGGAACGAAATTCCGTCAACGGAATTTCGTATTTCCTGCCTGTATTGTAATGCAACCCTCAGCAGCAGAGGATCCGTATTTCGGATTAAAAAAAATATATTGTCATGTTGTTTAACCTCATTTACAGGGGTAATATTAGTTCCTGTTTCAAAGAAATTCAGATCCGAAATACGTTAACGGAATTTCGTATTTATGATATAATTCTGAAACTGCAATTCGGATTTCGGATGCTTCCGAATTTACGAATTTCAGGAAAATTCGTACGAATTTCGATTCGTAACGAAACAAAATCGCACATGTCTACTCTTTATTGGTTGTTGCATCCTGACAGTGTTCCTGTATATTCTGAGTTTCCTGTGTGACCCTGTGACTATTGCATGAGTCCCCCCTTAGCTTTCACCTGTGTGCTTTGAGTTGGCTGTATTGGTGGCACTGCTATACTGCTTTAGTGTTCCCGCACACTAGCCGCAGTGTGTCTGCTTCCTCTATTGCCCTGCTTTCTTGGTACCTCAGCCTGCGGTGTGTATTTGGAACTGCAGTGATGTAGGTTGTTCTCTTGTGTTCCTGTCTTCCTTTGCTATTCATTATCTTTGTGTCTATCTGCATTACCGTGCAACGCACGTGTATGCATTTTCCCTGTCT
The DNA here is from genome assembly GCF_000935625.1 of Nanorana parkeri. Taxonomy (NCBI): domain Eukaryota; kingdom Metazoa; phylum Chordata; class Amphibia; order Anura; family Dicroglossidae; genus Nanorana; species Nanorana parkeri. Next base: position 1,390,722 of record NW_017306483.1, read on the forward strand.
ACTTGCACTATTTTATAACTCACCTCTTCCAATGTATCCTGCACTTCAGTGCTACGCATGTTCCTTGTATTGGTATCCTGATCCCTGTGTAATGCACGCTCCCTGTGTCTACTTACCACTTTATCCTATAATGCTGCTTAGCATGTAGTAATTGACCTATGATTGTAGTTAGGGATGCACCGATACTAGTATCGGTATTGGTGCCGATACCGAGTATTTGGGCAAGTACTCATACTCACCCAAATGCTCCGATACTTTCCCCAATACCAAAAATCCAGTCAGAGGAAGGTTTCCTCTGACCAACAGTGCCGTAGGGGATGATGGAGCCAGCTTCCCGTGCGATCATGAAGCTGGGCAGCGAGTAATGACCTGCCTCCCAGCTTCCTAGTTGGCCAGGTTGCCTCCTCCATGATGATTGGTCGGGATGCCTGCTTCCCGGCCAATCAGCATCGAGCTGGCCAAACACCCGGGTCCATGCTGATTGGCCAGGAAGCCAGGTTCCTGGCCAATCAGCATTGTGTATAGAACGTGATGACTCGGGGATCTTAGACCACTGAAGTATATCAAATAGATTATCATTCTCGGTACTTCATATTAAAGGTTGCCTGATACCAGGTATCTGCACTTGAAAAACTATAATGTAAAACACCAGCAATAATGAGCATGGAATTGACAACTATATAGTAATCTAGTGGGACAAATGTAGGCCCAGGATAATCCTACATACATGGGATTGTGATGAGGGGATCTGGATTGTGTATATGTTTGGCCCCTGTGTCCAATCAGTTTGGCCCCTGTGTGTCCCTTCAGCCTGTCCACTGTGC
>NW_017306483.1:1391574-1415171 GCF_000935625.1 Nanorana parkeri
CCCCCCCGTCTGGCCCCTGTGTCTCCTCAGTCTGGCCCCTGTGTCTCCTCAGTCTGGCCCCTGTGTACCCTTAGTCTGGTCCAAGTGTCCACTTCAGTTCGGCCCCTGTGTCCTCTCAGTCCGGCCCCTGTCTCTGCCCTGTATTTCCCCTTCAGTCTTGCCACTGTGTCTCTCCTCAGTCTGGCACCTTTGCCTCCTCTCAGTTTGGTCCCTGTGTCCCCTCTGTCTGGCTCCTGTGTCTACCCTCTGTCTGGCCCCTATGTCTCCCCTCAGTGTGGTCGATGAGTCCTCTCAGTTTGGCCTCTGTGTCCCCTCAGTCTGGCCCCTGTGTCCCCTCAGTCTGGCTCCTGTGTCCTCTGTCTGGCCCTGTGTCCCCTCCGTCTGGCTCCTGTGTTCTCTGTCTGGCTCTGTGTCCCCTCAGTCCAGCCCCTGTGTCCCTTCAGTCTAGTCCAGGTGTCCTCTCAGTTTGGCCCCGGTGTACTCAGTCTTGCCCCTGTGTCTCCCCTCAGTCTGGCTCCTGTGTGTCCTCAGTCTGGCCCCTGTGTCCTCCCAGTCTTCCGCCTGTGTCTCCCCTCAGTCTGGCCCCTGTGTTTCCTCTTGTTCTGGTCCATGTGTCCTCTCAGTTTGGTCCCTGTGTCCTCTCAGTTTGGCCCATGTGTCCTCTCAATCTGGCCCCTGTCTCTTCCCTGTATTTCCCCTCTGTCTTGCCCCTGTGTCCCCTCAGTCTGGCCCCTGTGTCTCTGCTCAGTCTGGTCCCTGTGTCCCCCCTCATTCTGGCTCTTGTGCCTTCTCAGTCCGGTCCCTGCGTCTCCCCTCAGTCCGGTCCCTGCGTCTCCCCTCAGTCTGGTCCCTGCGTATCCCCTCAGTCTGGTCCCTGCGTCTCCCCTCAGTCTGGTCCCTGCGTCTCCCCTCAGTCTGGTCCCTGCGTGTCCCCTCAGTCTGGTCCCTGCGTGTCCCCTCAGTCTGGTCTAGGGCTGCAGCTATCGATTATTTTCATAATCGATTAGTTAGCCGATTACTAAGTTTGATCGGATAAAAAAAAAAAAAGGCTCCAGTGATGGACTACTAGTTTCTATTGCGATTGTAGTCCATCACGGGAGCAAGCTTGGCGCGGTGGAAGTAAAAAAAAAAGTGTGGTGTGCAATATAGTACATTATACAGCGGCGCAGTGCAGAATACCAGCAGCTATAGAGGAATGCAGCAATAGTACATTATACTATAATGTACTATTGCTGGGATTTGTAGTCCTCTGTAGCTGGTGTTATTCTGCATTGCGCTGTATATAATGTATTATTGCTGGGATTTGTAGTCCTCTGTGGCTGGTGTTATTCTGCATTGCGCTGTATATAATGTATTATTGCTGGGATTTGTAGTCCTCTAGCTGGTGGTATTCTGCAATGCGCTGTATAATGATTATATGGCGAAATGCAGAATACCAGCAGCTACATAGGAATACAACAAATGCCAGCAATAGTACAACATTATACTATAATGTACTATTGCTGCGATTTGTAGTCCTCTAGGTGCCATTCTGCATTGCTCTGTATAATGATTATACTGCGCAATGCAGATTACCACTGACCAGTTATAGAGGACTACAAATCCCAGCAATAATACATTATACAGCGCAATGGAGAACACCAGCAGCTATAGAGGAACAACAAATCCCAGCAATAATACATTATACAGGGTGCTTAATATATTATTGCTGGGATTTGTTGTTCCTCTATAGCTGCTGGTGTTCTGCAGTGTACCGCTTTTTTTTTTTTAAACAGGAAACATTAAAACAGGTCCCCCTGTTTCTGAACCTTTGTAAGTCACTGCAGCGGAGGCGGCGTGCTCTGCGGGCGTGTATGCTCTGCGGGCGTGTATCCGACTTGTGCGGTGGGCGGGTACACGCCGTGTGCGTGGTGGGCGTGGCGTCCGCAGCGTGCATAGAGTAACTGGTGTATGGAGCCGCGAACAGGCGGGCGTGAGCGGCGAACGTGAAATTTAAATGTTAGCCGAAGAATCGACAATGGAAAACGCTGACAGCGTTTTCCATCGTCGATTTTAATCAACTTATTCTAATAATTGTGAAAAAACAATATTGTGCCGAGCTAATAATCATACATATCTAATAAATTAAAACATATATAAATGAGTCACATATATGAGCCTTCAAACAAATGAGGCATAAGAAATATCTACACACATACAAAAAAGCAATATAGGCAAAAAAAGTCCCAAGGAAAAAACAAACGCAAACAATGGTGATTGTGCAAAAAATTCCTCAGATGATTCGCAGCCAATGTGCATATAACTCTCAGGTAAGGATAATCACACAATGCAGGATGTCTGGTCCCTGTGTGTCCCCTCAGTGTCTGGTCCCTGTGTGTCCCCTCAGTGTCTGGTCCCTGTGTGTCCCCTCAGTGTCTGGTCCCTGTGTGTCCCCTCAGTGTCTGGTCCCTGTGTGTCCCCTCAGTGTCTGGTCCCTGTGTGTCCCCTCAGTCTGGTCTTGTGTCTCCCCTCAGTCTGGTCCCTGTGTCCCCTCAGTCTGGTCTTGTGTCTCCCCTCAGTCTGGTCTTGTGTCTCCCCTCAGTCTGGTCTTGTGTCTCCCCTCAGTCTGGCCCGTGCATCTACACTCAGTCTTGCCCGTTTTCCCTCAGTCTAGTCCATATGTCCTATCTGTTTGTCCCCTTGGCCCTCTCAGTCTTGCCTCTGTGTCTCCCCCCTCAGTCTGGCCCCCTCTGTCTCCCCTCAGTCTGGCTCCTATGTCCTTTCAGTCTGGCCTCTGTGCCCCCCCTCCGTGTCCAGCACGGGGTGGAGGAGCTCCAGTCCCTCCTTAGTGTCTGGCAGTGATTCCTCGCCCCCTCCCCTGTCTCAGCTCACTTTCCCTGGGACTCTGGTGTTCTGTGATCTTGTTCTTTCAAGCACAGCACGGTGTCCTGCACAGTCTCGGGTCCTCTGTGTCTGTTCTTCCTGGCTGCTCTGTGTTCTCTGATCAATGGTGCTCTCAGGGCAGGCCATCGGGCATAGAGGGCTGGCCCGAGCCCACTGGGCCAGTGCCCAGTATGCCCAATGGCCGGGCCGCCCCTGGTTATAGCAGTAAGAGATGGTTCTATATGTGGAATTCATGTTCTAGAAGTCTCATATTTGTTGGTAGCTTTGACAAATTGATGCAGCTTGATGATATAAGTTGTGATGCCTCATGACGTTACTTTGGATTAATAGAAAGCAGTTCCATGTTATTTTCTTACCTGCAGCTGTGATGCTCAGGAGTAAGAGAAAAGGTAAAATAATGATAGGAACCTTCATGTCTCCAAAAGTGCTATGACAAAAAAAGCAATTAAAAAACTAAGAAGAAAAGGATTTATGTCTTCGCGTTCAGCAACAGAAAGTGAGGATCCTCTTTGGAGAGGAAGAAGCACAGTTTTGGCAGTGTACAGCTCTTGTGGTTAACCTCTGACCAACCAATCAGCTACTGGGTAGTGATCATGTGAAAGACCCTGAATTCCAGCCATGTTTTTTTTTTTTTTGTTGCACAGTTGAAGAAGTTCCTCTCCTGGACTGAATTTGTTTCCTCTGATTTCACTGCACACTGTGAGCTTCTCACAATTTTTCTGAAATAACTTCAAACTTACAGATGTAATTGTCATCCATCGCTGTTTGTCATATTTAATAAAAAGCTGAATTTAAATATTAAAACAAATAAAAATGGCATGGGGAAAAATGTATGGGACCCATAACTTAATATTTTTTTTCTGCAACCATTACAGCCAATCACTGCAAACAAGTGGTTTCTGTAACTCTCAAGGAGACTTCTGCACCTGCCAGCCCGTAGCTTGTCCCACTCTTCTTGTAGCACGCAGTGTGTTAATGCTGCATTTACGTCAATAAACAGAGGTTTATGAATTGCAATTGGAGTGCCGGTGTCTCAATTCTTACTTTGATCGTGACAGTTGCCAGCCGTCGACAGCCGCAGCACCCTATTCTACTACTTGGAGAAAGCGGTTTTGAGTGCTTTGGTTTCACTGACTGTACTCTTCTTGGGGAAACGCCTCCAGCTGCCTCCTTCAGACTGCATGTTTCAGCTTATTCCATAGGATTTAGGCTCATGGAAGGTCACTTCAGAATAGTCCAATGTTTTGGTCTTAACCAATCTTGGGTGGTTTTAGATGTGTGTTTTGGTACCTAAAAATGTAATAAAGATGTCACCAGCACACCATATTGAAGTGAAGAACACGTCTGTTTATTGACACTTCATGTCAAAACAAATAACAACATTTCGGGGGGCCCTGAAACGTTGTTATTTGTTTTGTCATGAAGCGTCAATAAACAGACGTGTTCTTCACTTCAATATGGTGTGCTGGTGACATCTTTAACAAGTTTCAGTATTGGCGGCGCCATCCACGGTCACTTTGAGCACCCACGCTGACAGGGATACCCGGTAAGGAGTGCAGCAGGATTCTGGAATACACATACTTGGTACCTAAAAAAAAAAAAACTCCTATGAAGACTTGTTTTTGTTTTTTTGTGGTTATTGGCTCTTTGGGAATGAGGCACATTCCCTGCCAAGTCATCTGTAGTTTGTATTGTGTTTGATCAGGTTCAAGACTTTGTAGCAGTAAGACATGAAGGGTATGCACTTTCCCAGGTGAATTTGGGAAAATGGAATTACCCCATCCAATCTGGCCCAATTACCTTTAAGCGCACGCTCCTTCCCCTCCGCAAGTGTACTATCCATACCCCATACTGCCGTGTTTCACAGCCCTGCGCTCTGAATTTTTCCCCCCATTCTTTATTTATAAAAAGACAGGAGAATAGTAACACACAGTGGTACATTAATGTAGAGAAGCGGTGTAAATCAACGTCCAAATGAACATGGAAAAATTAACAGGCAAGAGTAGTGGCACAGATATTTAACAAATTTCCATGTACATATCTAGACCATCTCTGTTGTGAAAACCAAATCAACGAAGAACCTCAAGCTATAGAAAGTGTGAATAATTAGGTCGTAAGGGTAGACAAAAAGAAAAAGGAGAATGAAAAAAGAAGGGTGTAGAGCAGCTACAGGAAGAAGAAGAAGAAAAAGAGGAAGAAGAAGGAGATAGAGCCAAAGGATGTTTGAGAAGGAGAGAGGAATAAGAAAAGAAAATAAGCAATGAGAAAATAAAAAGGGTTCCATCCGGGGCAGGAGGCCACCGACACAATCTCACATCTGAAAGCATGAGACCCCAGGGCCAGCGATGTAAGTAGGCCAAGAATCGAATAAAGTCTAAAAAGAAGAAAATTCAGTAAAATCTATCCATGGGAGCCGGGTTATCCTGAATATTTGGAATCTATCATAAAGCAATGGTGTCAGTTCCTCCATGAGCATAATTTCATTTACTTTGTTAACCCACATGGACACTGAGGGAGGATCTCTAGATTTCCATTTGAGAAGGATACAAGCACAGGCCGCGTTGATCAAATGTATGAAAAGGGAAGATTTATAAGACCTAATGAAAGAGTCAGATAGGTGCAAGAGCAAGAGAGTGGGTCAGTTTCAGTACAGAGTCAGTGACTTTTATCATGATATCGCAAACCCTCTGCCAGAAAGGTTGCAACAATGAACATTCCATGATATGTGGAACAGTAAACCCGGTGCTCGTAGACATCTCCAACAAAGCAGAGAGGTGGATGGGTAAATCGCTACTTTGTACCATCTGCTCAACAGTTTATAACCTGATTCCTGTATTTTGCTCGAAATCGATGATTTAGGGGCTAAGAGCAGAATCCTGTGTCTTTGAGATGGCGTAAATCGAACTGCTAGGTTGCATTCCCAAAGCTGGAGGAACCAGGGTGGTGGACGGTCCGACCAATCATTTAAGAACTACACTATGGCGCTCTAGATTTTTAATTTCGCTTTTCAAATTGTGAGCACTCATTGGTCAGCATGGTCACCTGATCACACTGACCAATGAGAAGGGCTTCTTATTGGTCAGTGTGCACCGTCAGAAGCGCTTCTCATTGGGTAAACAGGTGTGTGAAGAGGCTCTTAGAATGAAGAAAAAGATGTTTTAACTGTCTGTAGTGTTTGTTTGTTTACATCTCAAACCCACACACAGCAGTAACTGGTTAGGGGTCGCAGGGTACCTTTTAACTGGCTATTTGAAAATAAAATATGCTTAAAGCCCCCTATTTCCTGTCACCACCTTTTGAAAAAAAAGGTTATGTATGCCTTTTTTCTCTCTGTTCTTAGTACAGTCATGTGCCACCGTAGGCCCTTTTCCTGTGGTGCCACATGACTGTACCAGTGGTGCCACATGACTACCAAGCAGTAGGCGGATCTTCAATGCTCCAGAGAATAGCTCCAGATAGTGGTGTGGTGTTGCTGTCTGCAGCTTATTACTATGATCTCAGGAGGGCCTAATAACGTATCTCCAGGTGGATAGGCTCACAAGAAGTGGGTGGAGTGAATCTGCAAGGACCGGAGCTGTCCACAGCTGACTTACCATTCTGCAATCCAGTGCTGATCTTAGGATGAGAGGTGCAGTGGGAATGGCTTTATTTTCCAAATGCTGAACTCTTTTTTTGAGCTGAAATTAGGCTTTATAAGCAATCAGGGTCAACAAATATATAACATGGACTATTTTACACAAACAGCAAATCTTACTGACAGATATTGGCCAAAAGGTGTAAAAGTAAAACTAAGCCATTCGTTGTTTTTCAATCTCTTTTCTTTAACTTACAAGGGAGGGGACTGGATGGAAATTTGTGATATTTCATGGTGGGGGGCAATAATTGGGATGATCAAACATTTTTGATTCAAGTCTTTTACAGAATGCCAAAAAAATGATTAAAATGTATTTGAGAACGGACATAACTTTAGCAGAGGAGGAAAAATAATTAGCATATACAAACAAAATACCTTTAAATACAAAACAAAGTGCACAATCAATGCATGTGAGGCAAGCACAACTCATGGGTTGCCTCTACAGTATATTTTATTGGCTGTGAAATTGTGTACGGTTCTTGTCTGTTGCCTGGCACCGGTCAGTCATTTTTCTCATCTGTTCTTCAGGGGAGTCATTACAAAGGACTACTGTTGACAGATGTGTATCTTCTGTTTAATGCAACAAACAACTTGAGTTAGTACCTGTCATTGATCAGCTACAATAATCTTTATAGAACAAACTCAATCATGGTGACACTCAAGCAACTCTATAAAGCAAATGTTGGTATTCTCTACTCTGTAATACCACAGGGTGGGATTGTACAAGCGTATGTGTAATAATAATGATTAACAGGGTTATTCACAAAAGCGTGAAGAGTTTGGAGAAGTGAACAATCTAGGCTAAAATAGCTGATTTGGGAAAATTCTCCAATTCGGCTCACTTTCCAGTTCAGCTATGTTGTCCTAGATTGTTCACTTCTCCTCCCTTCTCCAAACTCTTCACCCTTCTGTGGATAGACCTGTATATGTCTTCGGATCTTCTCTGCTTTCACTGTTGAAGAACAATAGCTGGGCTCATCTACTTGCACTCTATCTAGTTTGCTTAGTTAACTGGAAGGGTTGCTTGTGAAGGTTCTCGGTTATCCAGGTCATGGCATAGCTAGTAGAAGTTGGTCATATTCAACTGGACTTGTTCTGTAATGTTGAAAGTGTTTCACCACACATCCAAGTGGTCTCTTTAGTTCTAATTATTGTCATAAACTTACCCAGCATTTATAGCCTAACTCAGTTACCTTAGTCCAATCACCATGGTTTCATGTAATGGATCAAGGCAGATGCTGATTGTCCAAAGAACAAACTTTCACACCTCCTGTCATGTTTTTGAACAAGCAACATCTGCCTTAAAGTGAAACTAAACTCAGGAGTTAAATCTTAAAAATACATTCAGGTATCTTAACTATTAATAAAAATATATCTTATATATGTATCACTCGGCTGTAGATCCTCAGATCCTCTCTAAAAATGTCCTTCCTTCTGGAGGGGGGCTACTTTTGTTCCCCATGGTCCCTGTGTGTGTTGTAAAGTAGCCACCGCTCTAAGCTCACTCCAATGATGGACTACAATCTCAATACAAATTAGTAAAATAAATGTGAGATTGTAGTCCATCACGGGAGTGAGCTTAGAGCGGTGGCTACTTTACAACACACACAGGGACCATGGGGAACAAAAGTAGCCACCCTCCAGAAGGAAGGACAGTGTCAGCACCAATTCAGAGTATCTACAGCCGAGTGATACACAAATAAGATACATTTTTGTTAATAGTAAGGGTACTTGAATCCACTTTTGAGATTTAACTCCTGAGTTTAGTATAACTTTAACACATTTCATAGCATCATAGTAGTTGAATTAAAGGGACTGAGTTACCTAGCATCTATCAAAGATTTCAAAATTTTCTATTATGTTACCAGCTGTTTTTCACAAGCAATTCAACATGTGTGCATTTTCTTCAGTAGCCATTTAGAAAATAAAGAAGGAAATAAAACAGCCTTAGACAAAAGACAAAACGTCTTATTAAAACATAAGCAAAAATCTTTAGATAGCACTACAGAAATGTACCAGACTGATATATTCAATCTGCACCTACAAATATATTTTAAAAAAATATATATTTTGGGTGGTGAATTAAAATCAAAGGGAAGATCTTGTGAAGTTCAGGCTTCTCGTGTTTGTATGGTAATGGTTGAATGGATTTCACGGGATGTTTTGCTGTAAGCTTCCACCACAATACATTGATATCTCTGGGTGACGATGTCTTACCTGCGCTTTTTATACAACTTCACAAGGCAAGCCAGTCCAACCACACACACAGCAGCAACTATTATTACTATGACCAGTCCGATCAGGGAGTGATGTATCTTATCTGCAGAGGAGATGAAATGAGATCAGTGTTAAAATGTAATTCTCGGCTAAATTGAAAATACTGCTACAGCTAAGAAGGAAGTATATTACATGAAGTTCACTTAAAGTGATATTAAACTCTCAAACTTTTTTTCAATAATGAATCCAGATCAAACAAATATAAGTATTACTTACATTTTTTTTTGCCCAAGCACTTACAATCATCATGCTTCCATACAGCTCCAACTCTCTTAGCTCAGCTTCAATGAACCTCCTGTTTAATGCACAATCCCAAAGGGATAGCAGAGTGTGCAGCAGGGAGGAAGCAGGAGGGAGGAAGAAGGAGCAGGGAGCTGGAGAGTGACTTGCCTTGTTGTGCTTTTATGTTTGTGAGGACACACACAGCTTACTAGCACACACACGGGTGTCTCCATATTTCCCTGGAAGGTAAAGGAGCCACCCAAAAACAGGATATCAGGGCGAGTGCTCAGGTTATTCTGCAGGAAGCTAAACCACATCCTTTAGGAACATCTAACTCTTACCATGGCCACCAATCACTGAGGCACCATGCACACTTTGCATGGTACACTTTCTTCAGCTCAAAGATATCTGTCCCTACCATAAAGATACCACTTGGTTGTATTTACCCTACAGGCCAAAGGCTCCCAGATCTCCTTTCCCAGCTGCACAAAACGTTTCCACTACTCCTTTCAGCACCAGGAGTTGAAGGAAGCCACCGTTCAGTTCATCTTGACTTTGTGTCACTTTTTTCACACAAAAAAAGAGTAAAAAGGGAAATTTTTGGGTGCTGGTGACTTCAGGTCTCTTCATCTTGGTATTGCATGGCACCATCTTTTGTGGTCACTATGAGCACCCACTCATCATAATAATTGTAACACTGTAAGGAGTGCAACTCTTATCCGGACTATCACTCAAAGTGACAACACTTGGCTGATCAGCACTGGCAGATGTAAAGTCAAAGACCTGTGTAAGCTGTGGCTCTGTTGACTTGTAGCTCACACAGGTCATTCCTTGGATCTTAATGGTGGAACAGAGTGGAAGAGGAGCAAAAGGAAAGTAAATATATTCTGCTGGGGAGGGCTAATTTACAATGAACCTGTTTCTTTGTATAGGCAAAGCACAGTTGCACTTTAAAGAGAACTTGTCATGAAAGGAATATGTAAGGTATGTTTTTCATTCTGACCTCTCTTTCTGAAAATGTTAGTTGCCTGACTGTCATGTCTATGATTTGGTTCCACTAGAGTCGGTAACTGCTCAACAAGTAGACACATCAGGAATTCTGACTTTGGTTGACTTTCTGACTTGGATGCTTGTTCCAGGACATTGACTCAGATGTGCTAAAGCTAGAGAGTTGGCAAAAAGGAGTTCACGAAAACCATCATATTTCTTTCATAACAATGTTGTTTTTTTCTGACTTTCTATAACTTTCTTCTAGCAAAATTTCATAGTCTAGAACTTTATGGATTACTCACCCAGATGTACTATTATTGGGTCTGTCAAACTGCTGTGCTCCACCCGGCAGTAGACACCTTGCTGTTCTGCAGAATTTATATTTGCCAACACTGTTATCTGGTAAGTCCCATCCATATTAGGTAGAGTCCCAGTGGACATCACATCCTCCATTTTGTTCTCATTCCACAAGCTTATGTTGATTGGCTTTGGATAGAAGCCGGTCACCACACAGATGACTTCTGTTTCAGATTTAGAGCTGCTGGTAATCTGGACCTGTGGCTGGACTGAGATATATGGAGGAAAGTCATTTAAAAATAACACTTGTAAAGCTGTTTCAATGTTATATAAAGCAGGAAGGAAATGTACAGCTAAGATAATCAATACACATAATTGGTCTGCATTTAGATTTTGTGGTAATGTAGACCTGTGGCTGGACTGAGATATATGGAGGAAAGTCATTGATAGAAAAAAATAACACTGGTAAAGCTGTTTCCATGTTACAAAAGCAGGAAAGGAATGTAAAACTGAGGTAATGGAGACATACGTAATTGGTATGTAAGATTGGTTTATAGCATATATGTAAATTTGACTAATTTAGGGAAATCATTAGAATGTAACTAGTTAAAAAAAATAACGTATATGATCCAAGTCTGTGACTTGCATTAACCTGTTCGCTGCCAGCGACGTACCTCTTAGGCGTTTGCTAAGGGTCCCTTTCCATCAGGGGTAGCAAACCTTCGGCCCTCCAGCTGTGGTGGAACTACAAATCCCATGAGGCTTTGCAAGATTCTCACAGCCACAGACATGACTCCCGAAGAGAGATGCATCATGGGATTTGTAGTTTCACCACAGCTGGAGGGCCGGAGGTTTGCTACCACTGCTTTACATAGACTCCTGGTGGGTTTACCTGTCTAAAGCCAACTGTTGGCTTTACATTGAAATTGATTCTAGCAGCTGAGCTGCCTCCTAATTGCTTCCACAGGCCGCTGAACAGTGCCCCTCCTGCATGCCCGGGACCAGTATCATGGGTGTTTGCAGGAAGTGGGGAGAGAGACCAGCCAACAACTATTCCTCAATGTTCCCCCCGCTGAATGGAGCCAGAAGCGAAGCTTATTGCATCACTTCCAGCTCAGCGGTCATTCCCTGGCTAGAGAAGTAGAGAAGGTGGGGACAAAGCTGTTCAAGCACGATCTGCACTTGAATAGCTTTTTTGAAGTGCAAAGGTGACACTAGGGGGTCACCTAATGTCACCTTAAAGAGAACCTGTCACGGCACTAATATGTTATCACATAGGGGCCTTGAAGTCCAGCAAAAAGGGCAGTTACATTTACAGGAAGTCCCTAGCTCCGTTTCTAACTGGGTGGAGCAGCTGTCAATCAACCAGAAGGGGGCATTGACTGGAGCCTATTGGAAGAAAACACAGATTGACCATAGTCCTGCAGAACTGGTCAGTTCATTATTTCAGTCAGATTGTATTGTTGTCTTTAGATGTCCTTATTACCATTGGAACTGGACTGAATGTTGTCCTCATACAGTAGGGTGAATAAACTTGAGACTAGGACAAGTAGTGTGTTACTGGCAGAATCACCAAGTTGAAATAGAGCAAAGAAGCCAGAAAAAAAGAAAATCATACAGCCACCAATTCTAAGGGCTGGTAAGCTGTAATACATTAGGTTTGTGTTTCTGCGTTTACACTGTAAGCATTCACTGTTAGTACTCACTCTTTCTTGAATAAGCTTCCTTCCCCACCACTGAATATATGAGCGCCATTGAATAGCAGTTTCTTATCAGTATGTTTTTAAGGGACATGGTTGTGACTTCATCCTTCTGCATGACCCTCTGTACATCCTGAGAGTGAGGGGCATTGCCAGCGACCCACACACCCTCGGTGATATTTAAGGACACCAGGTCTTCTCCATCCATGGCCACTCTGTAAGTGAAATCATTGATATCATCCATAGATGAGGAACATCTTGCCCAGCACTGGATTAAGAAGGCACCTGAGGGGAATTGGTTCTCAGTTATTATAAGTGGTAATATTTTAGACTTCTGAAAGTTATGCATTGGTGCAGCTATATGCGTTGAGCGAAGAGGCCAAACGAAAACAGATCTAATCCCTTTGTTTTCACCATTTTTTTAAATAAAGTACTCTGTAGCCCCTGCATAGTTGCTACATTGCTAGAGCATTCTTTCTGTAAAGAGTTAATTATTACCATCAGGACTTGTATGGCAGAGAGACTAATGGGACTTATAGTGTTGAAAGAGGAAGGGACAGTTTATCTTATACAGAACAAACTACAGCTTCCAGGAGGCTTTTAGAACCTGGGGTGGGGGAAGTGTGGACTCAGCCCTCTTTGGGAGTGCAGGGAGAGGATGGGGGAGAACTATCTGATTTATCACTCCAAGGAAAGAGAGACCTGGTAGTTGTCACAGCTGTAGTTGCTGGGAGATAGCTGTGAGCACCGCTGAAGGGACTGCATGATCTTCTGGACAGCAAATACCATTTCTACCTCTGTGGAGGGTTTGCTTGCTGTATCATAGACAGAGACCGCTGCCTCTCCAAATGATCAGATGCTGCCGGGACCATGTGGCTGGCTGCTGTTATATGGAGAGAGACCAGCTGCTTCTGCATTGATACCTCTTCACAAAGTCTGGGGAACAGCCGGCTGGAGAGGGGGATGTCTCTTTTGTCAGCCAGGGAGGGAATCACCATCCAGGCTCGTCTGTTGCAGTAGTGGTGAGAGGCCATTGGCCATTTTATTACTGAATTCAAATTATTTTTCAAAGAAAAAGCTTGGGTCCCAACGCCAGCTAGCCATGTAAAATACCACTGACCAGTAGGTAAGGGACCCAGGTTAGACTGAAACTTCATCTTCATGGTTAGCTATTTTTTGACAGAGTTACTGTTAATCAGTTTAGTGCTGTCTATGGTTGAGATTAGATCGTTGCAGCAGAGGGGCAGTCTGAAAGCTTAAATGTGTTATGTTACATGCATACCCAATTCTGAATTTACTGCTTATAGCTATCTAATGTGTAAGTGCTAACACAGCGCTGTAGGTTTAAATGAAATAAATGCTTCTATAAAGAAATATATGTGGTTTAAATAATAAAAATAACCTTATTACGAAAAAATAAGTGGGTTTCACCCCAGTAAAAGGTCTTCAAGGAGACCTATAAAATATCTAATGTTTTAAGTGATCCAATGTGACACAAAGTGTCTGAAAAAAACGTGTTTAGTGTTAATACATAACAATCAGAGCAAAAGGCTCCTAGATAGATACAATGTGACAGGATATCAGAAATAACAAAAATAACAAAAATAAATCGAAAATCTTCAAAACATTAATATATCTCGTTAATGAGTGAAAATGCAAATCATTAAATAAATGAAAAATGTTCCATTGAAAAGCAGTGGTGTTGCGATTAGATGCAAATATTTCCTCCAAAATCTCAGTCCGTGGTGTGAATAGCAAATAGATGCAAGATAGAAAATATACAGCAACTCTTCCTCGCCCGATCTGCGGCCCCCCCAAGTAATGGTTACTCACCAGATGGTGTGTGGAAATCAAGTCCCTCTCAGAGGTGTGGGTCTGGTCCCTCAGCTCTCCCACTGATACGTGCAGGACTCCCCCGGCAATGGAGCGGATACCGGCAGGTATCTTCACTAGCCGCGCTGCAGCGGATCCAGCTAATCTTCTACGACAGGATCCCGGCTCCTTTTGCCCACAAGTCACTGATGTTTTTCTCCCGGTCCCGATATTAAATCAAAAGGGATTTTTAGAAGAGAAAGACAGCCTTCATGGTGCAGTATGAAGCAGCGAAGTTTTATTAAGATCTGCCCGTAAGGTCTTTCCAACACGTGTTGTTTGTTAGTTTGTTACTCTGATATTCGGGCCGGCCGAAAAACAATTTTAAAATTTATGTGAACTGTTTATCTTAATAAAACGTCGCTGCTTCATACTGCACCATGAAGGCTGTCTTTCTCTTCTAAAAATCCCTTTTGATTTACCATCGGGACCGGGAGAAAAACATCAGTAACTTGTGGGCAAAAGGAGCCGGGATCCTGCCGTAGAAGATTAGCTGGATCCGCTGCAGCGCGGCTAGTGAAGATACCTGCCGGTATCCGCTCCATTGCCGGGGGAGTCCTGCACGTATCGGTGGGAGAGCTGAGGGACCAGACCCACACCTCTGAGAGGGACTTGATTTCCACACACCATCTGGTGAGTAACCATTACTTGGGGGGGCCGCAGATCGGGCGAGGAAGAGTTGCTGTATATTTTCTATCTTGCATCTATTTGCTATTCACACCACGGACTGAGATTTTGGAGGAAATATTTGCATCAAATCGCAACACCACTGCTTTTCAATGGAACATTTTTCATTTATTTAATGATTTGCATTTTCACTCATTAACGAGATATATTAATGTTTTGAAGATTTTCGATTTATTTTTGTTATTTTTGTTATTTCTGATATCCTGTCACATTGTATCTATCTAGGAGCCTTTTGCTCTGATTGTTATGTATTAACACTAAACACGTTTTTTTCAGACACTTTGTGTCACATTGGATCACTTAAAACATTAGATATTTTATAGGTCTCCTTGAAGACCTTTTACTGGGGTGAAACCCACTTATTTTTTCGTAATAAGGTTATTTTTATTATTTAAACCACATATATTTCTTTATAGAAGCATTTATTTCATTTAAACCTATAGCGCTGTGTTAGCACTTACACATCACATACACTATTTTCATAGCAGCTTTAGGATCACTATTTAAATATCTTAGCTTAACTTTTCCAAGAGCGCAGAATTTTATTGTAACTATAGCTATCTAATGTCTGTAATAACAAACCATAGTTTACTCAGTAACACTTCTATAAGAAAAACCCACAAGGTGTGTTGATGTGCTCTGGATCTAGTCTGGGTGATTTATCCTGGTGTGGGACAGAAGAACCTGTAAGATACTGCGGCTCCTTCGGGGGTGAGCACTACATCTGTTTTCACTTTTGTGCTAAAGATCTTCTCTAGCCTCTTTCAACCAATTCCAGTCTATACAGTATGCCCATGCCCCAGTTTTATGTGCACATCATTGCTCTAAGCCGGCTTCCTGATAGTGGATCAAGCCTGAACAATGTGTGTCAGCATAGCTGTGTGTAGTCTCCACCAGGGGTGTCTCTGGGGCAGAATCACCTGAAATTGTTTCAATGAAAGCTAGAGACTTAGAACTTTGGCAATTGCATTAATTATTTAAATATTATGAGATTTTGGAAATTGGCTTTAGATCTACTTTAGTCTATTACAGGGAGTGAATATGGGTTTTGTGATCATAATGAAAATACACACAATTTCAATAAATTCTAACAAAATATTCCACACAAATAATAAGTAGTGTTTTATCCATCCAGCAGATACAACTGTGTGCTTGTTTCATGCTTCCCTGTTTCATCTAGCTCTAGGCGTGTTTACATATGCTTAACAGGTGCTCTGTAACTGTTGGAAAAATCATGTTGTTTACACCCCCCAATAGCTCAAGCTGAAATGTACACATACAAGTGAATAAATAAGAACAGTGACTCCTTGCTTTTTGGAAGACTAAGCCAAAGGTTTATATGAGAGCCACTTATGCCTAAAAGGAGGTTGCTGCTGCAAACCAGTGATGGTGTTCCTTTAAAGAGCCACTTGGTTCTCCAAAGTCCACAATAAAAGGCAAGACAGGGGAGGATGGTTACCTTTCCCCCTAAGGCCAGTACTAATAAAATATGCTTAAATTAAATATATTAATCAGAGCAGGAATCAGAGTCAGTGACACTTGCTGGGCATTATATAGCTACCTGCTTTCCTTTCAGACCTACATCTCTAGTGTCTAAGGCAAATCTTCCAGCAAATTCCTTTGAGGCTCTGAGATGTCATGTGACCAATTGTTGAGCGCTGCAAAGCTGACGCTGGAAGATGTTAAAAGGTGTGTCACAATAAACCATGTCCTTCAGAAACACTCTTCTTTCATCATGCCCACCAATTAGTGCAGCACTATGGCACACAATGCATGGTACTCTTTCATTAGCCCACAGAAATCTGTACCATGAAAGGGCTATTTGGCTGTGTTTGGCCCTGTGGACCAGAGGTTCTCAGTCCTCCCCTGAAGTTAGACCAGTACCATGCATGCTCAACCATCGCTGAAAAATACTACAATGAGTCCTAGTCAATCAAATAAAGTCACCTGCCCACTCAGGAAGAGTAATAGCTCCCTCCTTCAGCAAGGTATGCACACCTTTTCTCCGCTCCCTTGTTGGGTCGCTCCAGTACCAGGAAGTGCTGTTATTTTACAGTGTCTCTTTAATCATTTTACTTCTGATGAAGATTAACATTGTCATTCCCCATATTTTTTGTAGTTGGATGCCTCCTTTAATTCAATCTAATTGCTACAATCTATTTCTATTGCAATCTAATCTCTTACCTTTCAACCCAATGCCTTCAATGATTTCTCTCACGTGTATTTCAAAAAATTCCAAGTAACGTTTTAAAAACATGTCGTAAATCATCCATTCTATGTCACTCAGGCTCCCCTTTGACCAGCTTTGCTTGAATTCAATCTTCCGTGAATCATTGTGGGCTGCCAGTGTCTGAATGTCTTCCACCTCTAGGGAGCCCCAGAGGGTCATTGCTCCATCACTTGAGAAATAGGAATTCTGTGTGGTAGTCATTGTAATAGAGTCTGGGAAAAGAAAAACAAGTTAGTATGAGTTATATCTGAGTATCAAAGTAGTTACCCGCACACTGAGGTCCAACGTGTGAAACGCCTTTATTCAGACGTTAAACATACACGGTATCACCAGTGGACAGCCAGTGAACATTTGCTGTCCACTGGTGATACGATATACTGTTTACATGTTTTACATGCGTTTTACATGTTGGACCTTTGTGTGTGGGTGACTACTTTGATACTTTGATTTACGCAACGCCATCCGCAGGTCACCCCTGCAACCCTTCTTGCTGTTTTGGGATTCCGGTCTGAAGTGTGGAAGGAAACTGACTGTTATGTCACTGACTGATTGTCAGGATCCAGAGCACCCCCAGGTGGCGCTGGAGCCAGGTCCTGCAGTTCCTGTGCTCGCCTGCGGGTGTCTCCAGGCAGCCAGGAACTGTCAGGAACCAGACCACCACTGGGTGGAGCTGGGACCTGCAGTTCCAGTACTCACCTGCGGGTGTGCCCAGGCTGTGAGTGATCATCCCATCACCTGGTACTTCCTGGGAGGGTATTTAGGCCCTCCCTGCAGTCAGGAAGGTGGCTTAGTATTGCGTCACCTGCCCCTGACTGACTCCCGTGTCCTGTGCCTTGGAACCTGAACCCTGCTACCTGAACCCTGCTTCCTATCTGCAAACCTGTCACTGACCCGGCTTGTTACCTGACCACTCTTCTTGGATCCTGTTCCTGTACCGCGCTGCCCTCCTGTTAACGACCCGGCTTGTACCTGACCACTCTTCCTGTATCCTGAGGCCTGCTGTCTATCTGCAGTCCTATTACCCCTCCTTGTTGCTGTTCCCCCTGGCTGTAGGTGTGTGTTTGTTCCAACCGTGGTTTTTGTTACTTCACCCCCTCAACCCCCTCAACCTGTGGGGGGTTGAGGGGGTTTGTAGTTTTGTTTGCTGTGTAACAAATAAACTGTGTGCATTTAACCCTATCCAGTGTGCGCATATTAATTTGGTCACCCTACGTGGGTACCTGCACGTGGTGTGAGGACGCCTGTGCATGGTACCCTGACACTGATAAATTGGTCAAAATTCATTTTTGACATTCTACCCCCAAATATCGACTTGGACTGCTTTACATGGGTTCTAATTGGCCATAGCAGCCCCCTTTTTGTTTTATCAACCATTAAAAAAAAAAAGTTAGCCCTACCACAGGTTCATTTTTACAAAATAATCACCTCCAATAGCAGCATTTGTAAGCCTATCTTTCAGGCAGCTGTATTGAAAAGTCGCTACTTCTGCGCTCTCTAGCTGCTGCGAGCATTTGGGGTGTGTAGAATACTTGCTCCCCCAACTGGCCATTGTGGTTTTGCCTGCTGTCACTACAAGATTATGAGCTGGCAAGAGGAACCAAAGCAGCCGAAGGGGGGGGGAGTAAATATTTGATTCATCCATTGGCTGCATACTTGCAAAAAGTGTAAAGAAAAACACTCCCACTCTGCAGTTTCTGGTTGCTTGTGAAATAATAGTAACTCTCAAGCAACCATCCCTACTGCGCCTTGCTTCCCCCGCAGTCCCTTTCAACTGCTGGCTAGCTTCCGCAGCTGACAGGTGAATGGAAGCAACCGGGAGCAATAGCCAGCCTGCTATTGGCTATTTCAAATTGCAATAGTCAATAGCAGGCTGGCTACTGAAGCCCTGCCCACTGAGCAGCGGAGCGGCTCTAAGAGAGAAATTCTGCATCAGTTCCAGTCCTCTGCTCAGTGGGTAGGAACAATAGCCAGCCAGCTATTTGCTATGGCAATTTGAAATAGCCAATAGCAGGCTGGCTATTGAAACCCCACCCATTAAGCAGAAAGTTCTCTCTCCGGTCTGATCCTCTGCTTGGTGGGCGGGGTTTCAATAGCCAGTCTGCTATTTCAAATATTTTTCCGGTTGCTTGAGAGTGCCAGTTGCTTAAATGCCCAATAATGGGGAGTTTACTGTATACTATATATATACTTTTTTTTTTTTTACGGGTGACCTCTTTAACTTTCGAGGTTAATTTTGTATATACAGTAATTCCCAGGCATCTCACTCAGCACACTTCCAACATTTTCAAAATATTATTTTGGAGCTGCGGTCTCTACCTCAGACTGGAACTAAGGCCTGGTTCACACCTGTGCGTATTGCATAAGCGCGTCACACGCGCGTTTTCTTCCCAGAGTTTGGTGCGTTTTTAGTGCGTTTTTTTTACATTAGAAACGCGCGTTGCACGCGCGTTTTGAAGGGTTTTGGAGCGACAACAGAGGTATCCAATGAAGAAGAATTCCTGTTTTTCCGCAAGCGTCCAATGAAAAAGACTTCTTGAGACGCAGCATTTCCCTTTCCTGTATTAAAGACCTTTGTGGTGTGTGTCGGATTTTTTTGCAGAGAACAATTTTGGATTATTTTTGACAAACCTCTTTAACTTTCGAGGTTAATTTTGTATATACAGTAATTCCCAGGCATCTCACTCAGCACACTTCCAACATTTTCAAAATATTATTTTGGAGCTGCGGTCTCTACCTCAGACTGGAACTAAGGCCTGGTTCACACCTGTGCGTATTGCATAAGCGCGTCACACGCGCGTTTTCTTCCCAGAGTTTGGTGCGTTTTTAGTGCGTTTTTTTTACATTAGAAACGCGCGTTGCACGCGCGTTTTGAAGGGTTTTGGAGCGACAACAGAGGTATCCAATGAAGAAGAATTCCTGTTTTTCCGCAAGCGTCCAATGAAAAAGACACATATTCAACATTTGCTAATGTACCTTTTTGATTCTTTAACTTGCTTTGGGAAGGTTTCCCAGTCTGGCCACGAAGCTTCCGCTATCTCCACCCAGGCACGTTGCCTTATGCGCCTGTTTTTGTAATGCGCATGGCGCATGTCATAGATACATGGCCTTCCCTCCACCTGTCTTATAAAGGCCTCAGAATCCAGCATGGCACAATCCTCCATCTTTTCTTCTTCAACAACAGCTCTGTGGGGGAATGGTCTTCTGTAGACATGTGTGGAACGCGCGTTCTATGCGCGATTTCAGTGATTTCGTCCGTTCCCGTCGAAGTCTATGGGCACTAACGCGCTACAAAACGGACCAATACGCAGCAAAAACGCTTCGGGACCTTTTCATGCGTGGCCCGTTTTGTAGTGCGTTCGGGACGGACGGAAATACGGACAGGTGGGAACTATACCATTCACTTCAATGATTTTTACATTTTGGTCCGTTTTGTAGTGCGTTCATCGAGCGTAGGACGCACTACAAAACGGTCAGGTGTGAACCAGGCCTTAGGGGGAAACTGATACTCCTTTTTACTTCCTGTATTTGTTTTTGTGGAATAACTATAGAATTTCACACAGGAGTCAGCAACCTTTTACGCAACAAGCGCCATTTTTGCAACAGCCAGACAACCGGTTGCCAATGAACAACAGCGCGCCATAGTGTTAGTTACATTTCAAGTTTTACACTCATAGTTGTACTGCTAATAGTAAGTTAAACTGACTAATTATTTTAATGTGTTCACTTTGTTATTAGAAGTACAACTATAAGTGAAAAAAGAATAACTGGTGCAGACACAAAACATGTTCATATTTACATGTGCTGAAAAGTAAACTGGACTTAGTGTTAGTGCCTGTATTTCATGGCTCAGTTGTGCTATGTCTGGGCTGTAGGATGTTACTTTCAGCTGACATTAGACCAGCAGCAATGCACGGTAGACCTCAGGCAAGCACTGATACACACATTGCACAACACACCTCAGACCAGCAGTGATGCACTGCAGTCCTCAGACCAGCAGCAATACACACATTGCACAGCAGACCTCAGATCAGCAGAAGTACATGATTTGCACAGCAGACCTCAGACCAGCAGCAATGCACGTCAGACTTCAGACCAGCAGCAATGCGTGGCAGATCTCAGACCAGCAGCAATGTGTGGCAGACCTCAGACCAGCAGCAATGTACGTTAGATTACAGAACCGGCAGCAATGCGTGGCAGATCTCAGACCAGCAGCAATGCATGGCAGACCTCAGACTAGCGGCAATGGAAGGCAGACCTCAGACCAGCAGTGTTAGTGTGATCCCTGTGCCTGTATTTCATGGCTCAGTTGTGCTATGTCTGGGCTGTAGGATGTTACTTTCAGCTGACATCAGACCAGCAGCAATGCAGGGCAGACCTCAGGCAAGCACTGATACATGCATTGCACAACAGACCTCAGACCAGCAGCAATGCACGGCGGACTTCAGACCAGCAGCAATACCTGCATTGCATGGCAGTACTCAGACCAGCAGCAATGCACGGCAGATCTCAGGCAAGCATTGATACATGCATTGCACAACAGACCTCAGACCAGCAGCAATGCACGGCGGACTTCAGACCAGCAGCAATACCTGCATTGCATGGCAGTACTCAGACCAGCAGCAATGCACGGCAGACCTCAGACCGGCAGCAATGTGTGGCAGACCTCAGACCGGCAGCAATAGAAGGCAGACCTCAGACCGGCAGCAATAGAAGGCAGACCTCAGACCAGCACCAATCTACACACTGCAGCTTGCATCGTCCCCAAACAATTACAAAAAAAAACAGTATTGTAGCAGCAGTCTCCCCCTATTGTACTGTATGTATCTAATGTGTAAGACACGCATGCAGAGCCATACAAATGCACAGCAGTATCAGCCACAAATAGCATTGATTGTATTCCTGCCCTATATATTAGGGCAGGAATAAAATCAAAGCTATTTGTGGATCAAGATACTGCTGTGCATTTGTGGGGTGCTGTGCATGCACAGGTATGAGGGCTAATGCTGGGTGGGTGAGCAGTAGGCAGAGGGCATGTGTAATTTACACGAATATTGCAGGGTGATCCTCCAGCTCTAGGGCTTACCTACACTGCAATAAAAATATTATGTAACCATGTAAAGCAGAATTCAAGCTTAAATGTGTTCAAACTATTAAAAGATTTTATTCTTGCAAGATGCAAGTAAATATAGATAGGCAAACACATTTCCTTCAATAAATCCAATAATCATTCTTTCAATGAAGGGACACCGCCACCTTTAGGCTGGGTTCACTCCATTTTCTGGACCTGATCTGGTCCATTTTTTGGTGTATTGTGTTTTTGACGCGTTCTTGATGCATTCCAGTGCTTTCAATTTTTTTTTCTGGCTGTCAGTATGCTAATAATGCTCTGAGGTCACCTACTTCTGCCTCAAAGCAACTTCACCTTTGTGTATGAAAAGGTGGGGAGCAGACATGTATCACCTACAGTATATGCAGGCATGATGTTCGTGTTGGCTACAGCAACCCTCAGAGGAGACGTCGTTTTTGGGTGCACCCGCTCCTGAGGCTAAGGGAATCAAAGGGTCAATTTTGGACTTTATATGCAGATTATTATTTTTTTCTTTTTTTGTTCTATTTTTTTTTTCCGTTTTTTTTTAAACTTTCAAAAATCCTACCGGGAACCTTTCACACACAAAGGTGAAGTTGCTTTGAGGCAGAAGGAAGTGACCTCATAGCATTATTAGCATACTGACAGCCAGAAAAAAAAATTGAAAGCACTGGAACGCCCCCCTGCGACGCGAACGCTTGCAAGGGACGGATGTCGGCATCGGACGGAGGACACAGCGCGGCTTGAGGGACAAGGTAAGAGACGCTACGCTGTATTCCCGAGTGTGGCTCGGGGTTACCGCTTATGGTACTGAAAATTAACCTCGAGCCACACTCGGGAATACCGCCAAGAAGGTTAATGCTATAGTGTTTTAAGTACATAGCACTCCATGCTTCTTGTGGCTGTTCTGGTGAAATGATAGTGACAACTCCTGACTCTTGTGTAATGTGCTTTCAACTTTTCATCCCTTTCCCCAAATGACCTTATGTTTTGGTGTTTGAGATATATTATGAGATATACAGTATTTTTCTGGTCAGGTCTGGAACGGACTCCGCTGGTGGGAACAAAGGCCAGAAATAGCATAGGGATACATTGGGATGGATTTTGGGTCCGGAAACAGTCTGGTCTGGTGGTAATCTGCATGTGGTGTGAATGGGCCCTATGTTTAGGGCAGCATGAAGAAGAGCCGAGAGTTATAAAAAAGCATAACAAAGCCACAATGAATACTGCAAACATTAAACTAGCATTAAAGTCGCCAAGCAGTAGATATATGTAAAAACATTTAAAAAATGGTCAAATAGACAATTACTTACCTCTGTCTGCGCCGCTCGCTCACGGCTGCAATACACAGGTCCCGAACTGTCGTGATGAAGGATGATGGGGCGCGCGCATGCGCAGCCGACACCACCAGCGGGGGGAAGAGGAGAGACTCAGAAGAAGTGAATGCACGCAGCGGGGAGCCTGCACCTCGGATAGACTCCGCGGGACAGGAAGAAACAGCAGTCGGCACTGGAACAGAGACCGGCACCAGCGCTGGAGGGACTGCTGGAAATGAGTGGACAGAGGAAGATGAGGCTTCACTTAAGGTAAGTCCTTACAGCCGAACTGCAAAAAATTCTGATTTTTATGTCACTTTAAGCTGGGTTTTCTCTTATCTATAGTTTTATCTAATTGTTACATTTTTAATGACTAAAATGATATATATATATATATATATAG
>NW_017306483.1:1415245-1416451 GCF_000935625.1 Nanorana parkeri
TATATATACATTATACATATATATTAATTCTTAAGTACAATATAAAGTATAAATACATTTTTTTTTCTTAAATATTAACAACTAATATATAAAAGTTCTTCCACAGATTACAGCTCATCATTCTATCTGTTCCCATAAGTAAGACCCCTCTAGTGTTTGCTTTCAACCTGTATTTTGACAAACAGACAATTATTTGTCATCATTCCTTAGAGTCTGGAACCTGAAACACCTTACTGATTGTAAAGTTATCTTTCACACAGCAGCAGTGAATCATTGTGGCAATGAGATATTTTCATACCACTGGGGCGGGTAATGCCAAGAGAAAGAGTTCCCAGGTTCACGGCTGTTTATAGTGGTAGGAAATGGTCCCTGATGCGGAATTCATCTTCTAGACGTCTTGCAGTCTCATACTTGTCAGTAACTTCTTATCGACGTTTGGTGATATAAGTTGTGATGCCGCATGACGTTAATTTGCAATAATATAAAACTGGTCCATGTTATTTTCTTACCTGCAGCTGCGATGCTCAGGAGTAAGAGAAAGGATGCAAAAATGGATGGGATCGGAGCCTTCATCTCTCTCCAAAAGTGCTGCAATAAAAAAGAAAACCACTAAAAAACCGAGAGAGAAAGGACTTGTGTCTTCACGTTCAGCAGCTGAAAGGGAAAATCGTCTTCTGATTGTACTGGAGAGGAAGAAGTACAGTTTTGGAAGTGAACAGTTATTGTGGTTAAAGTCTGAGCAACCAATCAACTGCTGGGTAGGAGTCTAATGTTATACACATACTTCATATAAAAGACCTTGCGTAACTCCAGCCGTACATACAGTTGTACCGGCTCCTCTCCTGGACTGAAATTGCTTTCTCTGATTTCACTGAACACTGTGAGCTTCTCACAATGTCCAGATGTCTGCAGCAAGTCAGATAAAGCCCACCTCATTTCCTGGCTGAGGATGTCCATCACCATCTAGCAATTTCCTCTCCAGCTTGTCTATCCCTAGCCCACCCCTATATTTAATTGGACTTCAGTCTGTCAGTCATGGAGACTCAGCATCATATGTGTATTGCTTCTGACCTGAAGAAGAGAGGTCAACTCTCAAAAGCTTGTCTTTTTTATATATTTTGTTAGTCCAATAAGAAAGGTATCATTGCACACTGTAATAGTCAGCTTTTAGTTTTTTTTTTACATCTTGTCTACTGGACTAATACA
>NW_017306483.1:1422084-1465594 GCF_000935625.1 Nanorana parkeri
TTTTTTACATCTTGTCTACTGGACTAATACGACATTACACTATATATATATATATATATATATACTTGTGCTTTATAGGGGGTTTTTTTTGCCTTCCTCTGGATCAACATTGGGTAATTGTGGGCATAGTGTTCTGTTTAGGCTTTTCTTTTTCTTCTTCTTTTTTTTTTTTTTCTCTCTTTGTATCTCTATAGGTTGGACTCGATGGACTTGTGTCTTTTTTCAACCTGACTAACTATGTAACTATGTATATATCACCATGCTGGCCCCTCTCACCAGTCATGATCTGCCTGCAATGCATAGAGAAGCACAAAGACCTGGTAATGCTATCACTGAGTCTAAAATGAGGTATATAATGAAAATCGGAAAGGTTATTTAATAGTTTAAAAAGAATATGGATAAGGAAGGGGGGGATCCAGATAAGGCACATTTATAAGTAGATTAAACTTCAGCTTTAAGACCAGTCATATTTGTTATATTGAAACAAAGTTTCACCAATGCAGACTTTTCAAACTGAGTACAGAAGGGAAAAATGTGAGAATAGCATTCGTTATCCATGCTTGGTGGTAGAATTCAGTATATACAGTAATCAGAAAGCATTTCACTCAGCCAACATTTCCACTTGTTCACACAATTTTTTTTGAGCTGAAGTCTTTACCTCAGACTGGAACTAAGGGGGAAACTGAAACATTTTACTTCCTATATTTGTCTTTTGCAAATATTTATTAAGTATACTTTGTAAGTATTAGATTTATCTGGTCGAAAGGAAGCAAATAAGAGAAACGAACCCTACCTTGCATCTGTTCCTCATTTGAAGGGACGCTCCCTTGTTTGGCAGCAGATCCATCTGTCCCTCCTTGCTCCTCAGTTGACCCTCTCTTTGTTGTGATGTGTAGACCTCTATAAAATAATGTACTATTTCAATAAGAAAAACTGTGTAGCCATCTTGCCCTAAACAGGGTGACTACTTACATTTAGTTTGCTAGGACTGCATTCAGACTGACTGATTTGTATAGTCATTTGGTTTCCCTGAGGGTTCTGTTTATTGATTGCATATGCATATACCTACTGCTGGGTGTAGCCTTGCTGCAACCAATATTGGGATGCTATGGATGTCTATGTCTCTCCAGCCAATCTCTAGGTGTTTCATGGCCAGTGGTGCATGCTGGGAGAAGACATAAATATCTGGGTCTGACCATGTGGGAGTCTCTTTCTCCCCCAGGCCTCCTGCCTAGGGGAAGTTGTGTTATGTGTGAGCTCTCTGACCAGGCCTGTAGCCTGCAGGTGGTTAGGTTAGGGTTGCCACCCGTACGGGTTTCACCCGGGCAGTACGGGTTTGCAATCATGTGCCCGGGTCTGTGCCCACATCCCGCCCGGGCACATCATTCAAACAGTACAATGCCGCATAGTATACTAGCATATCTTGCGGCGGACGCCGGGTGGCGCTGTTTCCTGTCCCTCGACTCTCCCTCCCCTGTTTCTCTCCTCCGTGGCTGTAGTGGGAGGAAGTGACATCAGGCAGAGAGGGAGCCGTATCATACATTTGTCTCTGGGGCTCTCTGGTTACCTTAGAGCTTCTGCTCCACCCAGAAACAAGGCACTGCCTCATCCCTTTGCTGTGTGCACATATTTTAAAGACAATCTTATCTTCAAATGGTATGGTTGTAGCTTTATTTGAAATATGTATTTATCTATGTGACTGCCTCTATGTGCCAACTTACACTGCATAATATGTTGGCAGTATAAAAATGCTAGAAATATATATATGTAAAGATTTGAAAATGAATAAAGATTAAATGTAAAAGCCATTACTGGTGCTGATTTAACTCGGAAGAAATGTCCTATTGGTGGACCTTATCTGCTACAGGATTGCTCCAGGCATTTAAAATAGACTATGCTATATGCAATGCACATGCTGTCAGATGAAGGTAACAGCAGAGTGCACACAAAAAAAGTGATGTATTGTTCTAGCAGAGTATAGGATTATTTGACTATGTCACAGAGATTGTCATTTAACATAATGACATGTTTCCTTTTCTACAACCTCATGTGACAAATAACAAAAATGTATATAATCTCCCTGTTACTTCACTCCAGGGCCTTTTGCTGCAATAAATACATAGAAATCTTTTAGCACAAATCTCACCCTCAAATATATTGTATGATTTGAATTTAGGCTTATTATTGGCTATCTACATTGTCCAAACCTTCTTAAAGTGCGCCTTTATCCCCTTTCACCAAGGCTACATTTATACTAGGTGCGATTAGATGTGTTTAACATGGTTTTTTTAATGCATATATACAGTATATGCATCTAATGATTTCCAATGGTTCTATTCACACTTTGCTTTGTGAGCTCTTCCAGGGCAGATCGGCATCGCAAATGGTATGTGCAGGAGAACCGATCTGCCCTGGGACAGCTCACTTCTATCCAACTTTGTAGAATGTGAGACATATTGCCGGGTTACAGATTTCATCGCCCCCAAAAAACTGGGTGGGATTACGTTAAAATGTGTGACCATGTGACCGGTCACACATTCCAACCAATCACAAACTTTGATAGAACACCGGGTTTTGGAATCCTGTGCTCGGGTGTGTAATGGATGTGGTTAAGCATGACGATGACAAAATGCCTATTTCAATAGATCAATTGTAATATATATGTTAATTTGCTTTTTGCTAAAAAACAGGTGTGAGCCCGAATCACACCCGGACACATTATTAACAGCGGACTTGTGGCTCCCTGCTGGTGTCGCCAGTGTCACTTGTCGAGTCCTTCCCTCTGTTTTTCTCCCCTGTGGCAGGAACTAGGTGGCAGGAACTAAGTGACATCTGGGAGGTCCTCCGAAATCATCCTCCGTCTCCACCATGGGCTGTCATCTGGGATCAAATAGCCGGAACCGCCCCAGTCTCACGCTACAGTCTCCACTACTACCAGGTAACCGTGTATATATATATGTATATATATATGTATATATATTATACTGTTAAATATCAAGTGAAAAGGGGGGGGAGGACCCGGCACGGCCCAGAAATCGCTTGTCGTTTGAATGACAACTACCAATCAAATGGATTTGCAGTAACATGGGATCTTGGTGCCAGTGACATCTGTATTGTTGTTCTGTTGTGAGCAGCGCCATCCGCAGTCACTACCAGCACCCGTTACTTTTGGTATATCTGGTAAGAAGTGCGGCAAGGTATATGGGTACTGCTTTGTACACTTATCTACAGAATGCATATCTGGGGACCTGTGGCATACTGGTAAGTTGTGATTAACTCCAATGTCATTTATTTACAAAATACATGCATAGTGTATACTTTACACACAAATTGCCGCAAAGCGCTATAGTGTTCGGGTTTGGCTTGAAGAAAAGGTGGCAACCCTAGGTTAGGTATGGACCCAGTTGGGGTCCGAAACTATTTCTGAGCTGAAGAACTAGGGAGGAACTTTGTCTGCTGGAGGTTCTAGAGAAGCTAGGAAGGACTTGGACCTCAGAGAAAAGTCTGGTGTCTCATCTAGAGATCTCAAACTGTCTGCCAGCTATGGTGCTTTAATACAGTCTCTTTGCATTTCTGTTTCAAAGACACTCTACATTGTGAAGCTGGAGAGCATTTGGTGAGTCTGGAGTTCTGTATTCCTCTGATGTCTACAGCCTTTCCTCTCTCCCTGTTTTGCTGTTGGTTCTAATAAAGCATCATAAAAAGTGACTGGTGCCCTAGTTCACTCCACACATCCCACAATATGGCTAAGGATCCACCCCTGAGGTGAAATGTCCTGTCCGTGGAATCCAGGGGGTTCTACAATTGTATTTTACACTAGACCTTCCATCTACATATTAATTCTTCATGTCTATGAAATAAGGGGTGTGGCAGGTTGTGTGTCCTTTACTACATAGTGTCTCCCTCTTTCTCATCAAGTTTGAAGCCCAGCATGGGTGGCAACCATGACTCTATCTATAGATACAATAGAGTAAGTCAGCACATCCACCTAATGGACGGAGAAGTGTGCTAGTTGCAGGTCAATATTGTAATGTAATATAAATATAATAATGCAATGTAACTTATTACATGTAGCGCCCTCTGAGATGTCGCTATCAAATCTAGTGTATATCTGGACTGTAATCAGTCTAGATGCTGTTTTTTCTGAGTTCTGCATTCTACAGGTGTCCCTGAGTTTGCTGGATTGATTGCTCCTCCTGTTGCTGGGTTGGGGACTCAGCAGACAGTGAGGGAGGATCCATTCTCAGACTATGACTGTGCACTTGACCCTAACCAATCCCTGAGCAGGATGACTCAGAGGTATGGTAAAGGGCAGGTGATAAAAGGTTTGGGGACACTGCCCAGAACTCTCTCCGCCCCAGGGGTCCTCCAAGGGAGGAGGCCTATGTGATGCAATTGACTGGCCTGGGCCTCAGCACATGGCAGGTGCTGGGGGACTAGAGGCCTGGGATACTACAGATGCTTTGCTTGGGCCTCACTACTGGATATCTGGTGTGCACCTCAGCAAGTGGCAGATGCTGGGGGCCCAGAGAATTCAGATGCAGCTGAAAGGAAACATGATGGAAGCTGGGCTGGAGGTGGAATCTACTTATCGAGAAGTGTCGATAAGAGGAGCTGGTGAGAGCTACCGTCTGGAACCCTGTAAGAGATCCCTCACCCTATTCCCAGGTGCTTGCTAGAGAAGAAGTCAGTTGTTGCTTTATGAGTCCAGAGATAGTTCTCTCTCTCAAGGTCCTGGACTATCCTGGCTGTCCGCTGTGCTACTTTATATTGCTGGTCGCTCTAACAGTACTATTGAATCTAGCTGTTGCTCCGGGAGAATACAGAGTCCTCTGAAGTATTACCCGGGTATCCTACAATCCCATACCCTCTCTCCTGTTGATCCTGTACAAATAAATACTGAAAAGACCCTGTGACTTGAGCCTGTTCTATTGCGGAGTGTCGGTGTTGCTAGATCTGAGAAAGGGGCCGGTGGCTGGCAAAACAGGTAGGAGAGCCCAAGTTCATATTCAGCGGCTCCTTAGGGGGTGAGCGCTACATACATTTTTGTTCTTGGGTGTAGATGCGCTTTAACTCCAGCCATTTTGTTTGTTATATTGAAACTATAAAATCAAAGAGACACTCGTCACTACCACAGAGTTTCTAAGCAGGAAAACATATAGGTACTCACATTATTCACCAACCCAATGAATCAGAGTACCACATGCTAACCAATCTGTATTATAGAAATCCACGATCAAAATCAAAGAAGGGACTTTTAAGGAGCTACAGTGACAACACGTTACAAAATATACCAATTTATTGTTGATTTATAATAAAATCACATAAGACATGACATAGACCAGTTTTTCTCCAGTATCCAAAAAGTAAATATTAGTATTTTTGTCCCCATTTACTATACCACGCAGTGTTTTCCCCTTTCAGCAGATACTTGTCCCCTTTATTAACTTTTTGTTACATATAGTTATACTGTAGATGTTGAAAAAAAGTACTCGCCATCCATGCTGTCTCTTTGGTACAATAAAGTACCGTATCAGAAACATGCTAGAACATGCTAGGTCATGCTAGAAATAGACACTTGTGGCAATCACAGGTATCCCTCGATCCCACCAGCAATCTCTGACCTCACCGTTCTCAGCCAGAGCCTTAGCTGTGAGTGCAGGTTTCTCTCCCCATAAAAGCTTTTGTTCTCCATGCTCCCCTATTATTTAAACAGGTCTGCTCACCCATCTATGTTATTTATGTTCTGTCAATGTCAGCTGGAATATTATCAGTTGAGGATGACAGAATATACAAAACACTGTCTAAAAACCTGTTACTTCGAGAAAGTGTCATAACTAGGATTTTCAGACTACTTGTGCTGCCCCAATGGGGCATAGAATATGCTATTAGCATTGTTAGTAGATTAGAGTTTATATAGTGTGTTTTGCCTAACCATTTTCTCATAGCTAATCTATGTTTTATTATATACTGCCATCTAGTGGCCTTTCGTGATAATGCACATGTTTTTATGTTCCTTTCCTGATGTCTATGACATATTTCCTCTTTGTATGTAATGCCCCACCCTTCTTCCTGAGTTCAGTACTTCCTGTGTCATGGCCACAGCTAACAGGCCACACGTAACAAGGATACATGTATTCTGCATAGCACGCTAGGAAAGGCATCATCTTTTGACCGCACAATACTATAACCATTCATCTGCTGTTCCTGTCATCTGCTGTAACCTTGATGTTCTGAATAAAGCACCCTTTTTGAATGAATCGGTATTGACGAGTTCAGCTATCTGACAAGGATTGTCCGCAGTGAGTATATCTGCTTATACAGGCCAGGCATAGAGGTATCAGCAAGGGATATATAGCTATCACAACAATCCGAGTCAGAATACTACTTGTTCAGTATTGCCTCTTAATTTCATCCCAACTAGATGCAATTGGCTAAATACATTCCAGATGCATTAACAAAAGCTGTGCAAAGGCTTACAGTTCATTTTCTTTAGGAAGCAGCCACAGCCTGAGTAGAAAAGCCTGTGCCCTGCAAGCATGCTGCAGAGAAGGACACTTGCTCTCTACACGGAAGCAGTGCTCTCTTTCTGCAGAGGTCCAACATGTCCCCTGCCGAGTCAGAGCTGCAGCTCTCCAGTGTCATCTGACCAATTATTGCATAGTTTTTTTTCAAAGTTCTGTCCTTCTCGGCAGTGATGATACCAGCTGAGAATGACAGAATGTAGAAAATGCTGTGTGAAATCCTATTTGCAGAGAATCTCATGGCTAGACTTTGTTCTTAGTTACTTCAGTATGGCTCACCCCTCTAATGTCCGCACCATGACTTAGCAGAGCTATGGCCGGGCAAGCACTCTACCAGAGACAGAAGAAAGGTCTCTGCTCTGGAAAGTTACAGTCTCTCACAAAATCACAATCCTGGGCACGTATAGAGTGTGTAGCACCCTGCTAAAGGAGTGCTAAAATATATTCATAGTCTATGTTCAGTTCAACTGTGACAGAACAATCTGTGAAGCTGTGTCTGCCTGTGATGGGTGTGGTACCACACAGGGCAGAGCAGCCAATGAGGATTGCTTTGGGCATTTATGTCTCCCAGCCAATCACTGTAGGACAGTAGCAGTGATGCATGCTGGGAGAGGAGATAAATGCTGAGTGTGGCTGATGCAAAAGTCTCTTCCCTCCCCCAGGGCCCTCCTGGCTGGGGGCAGGGTGCCTGCTGCTGAAGAGACAGAATGGACTAGGCCTAAGCCAGGGGCCTAGGCCTGGACACTGGGGCCTGAGCCTGAAGGCCCAGTGGTCAGCCACTCATGCCTGAAGTTGAATCTGAACAAGATCATTAACAGTACTGCTTGCCAGAAGTTCTCCACACAGATTGCCGGTACGGCTTAAAGGTCCAAGTCTGTGTTGGCAGCAGTTACTTTCAAGTCTATTTCAAGTACAAGGAGTCTACCTTCATCCGGGATGTGCCTGGCCCTCTTCCCTCTCTCCCTGGAGTTACAGCAATAAAAGAGAATCATCTTGGAGCTATTGTCTGGACTTCAATCTGTCGGTAACCACTGGAGGTGGTAAGTGCTATTGGGGCAGCCATGTGTTTTAATAATCCCTAGACAGGCTATGGAAGACCCGATCATTCAGCGGCTCCTTCGGGGGTGAGCGCTACAAGTATATACATAAAAAACTAATTATTACTGAAGAGATAACATTATGGTTTGCCAAATTCAAAAAGTGAAATCCATTGTTTGCCATGTGGCTTAGGGAGTAAATTCCTTATCTGAAGCATGTTGGATGTGGACCCCTGAGTGGGTGGGACTCCATCGGGAATTTCTGATATAACCTGTAATTGGTTATTTGAAAACAGCTCACGTTTAAAGTCCCTGTTCCCCATTGAATAACCCACTACCTGTGTTTTTAAAAACATTGTACATATATTTTTTCTAGGTGTCTTTGGTTCAGGCACATGACATCACAAGTCCTCTTCATGCAGCTGTGGACAGGTATGGAATGGTGCAGAGAGTGGCTCCTCATAATAATGTGGTGACTCTCTCAGCAACATTCTTCCATGAGCCCATGGTGGCTTTGTTTTGGTGGTCTAAGCTCACAGGAAGTGGCCTAAACATTCATCCACCAGCAACACCATTAGCAACAAAGTCTCTTCATTACGGGTGGCACCTCAACAGTTAGGGAATCTTCACTGATTAGCCAATCTAAAAACAAAGAGCACCTTCCCTTGTGAAGTGACACTTTATTAGTAAAGAACAAGAGACAAAAATATACCCACAAAGCTTGTGAAGAGAAAACCTTGATATTGTATTCACATCAAAGATTGGCTGATATATCCAGAAGGTGCTGAGGAAGGGGTTCAGCCCTGGAAACGCGTTAGCCTAGAGCTGAGTGTGAGAGGTGCTCGGTGTCTCTGCCAGCTGGAGATTTACACTCAATTTAGCTCATTACAATGCATGTGGCTCATGGTTATATCAGCCGATATATCTTTGATGTGGATACATTTAAAGGCTTTCTCTTCACAAGCTTTGTAATAAAGTGTCTTTGTTTTGTTTTTAGAGTCACATAAACTGGGTTGAATTATGCTTAGGGTCATTTAAAATGGAAGAGTACCAGTGCTGGTCACCTCAGACTTACCTGTCTTTGATCCAAAACCTGCCCCTAGGTATACATTGCAGTGGGAACTGCTTTTTTATTTTACAATGGGTTGAGCTGGTTATTATATTTTAATAAGATCAGTTGGGTTTCAAAAGCCATTGGGGCCAACAAATATAACAAAGACTATTACATTACAATGGCAGTTCTTACTGACAAATACTAATGTTGCACTTCTGACGAATAAACTCCACAGTGCGATCGGGGTGGGTGAAATTAGGGTGCTTTAATACGGACTGCAATAGAAGGGAGGACACTCATCAAGGAGGGAACAGGTGTGTAACTGACTAAACAATAATACAGCATATAAAGCATAACAACTGTGCCGGTACAGTACTGAATTATTCTGATTAACATCGAAATGTAAAATCAACACGCGTGCTGTCCCCTGGGAACATCCTCCCCCAAAGCTACACTAAAGAAGATGCAACCTGTCCTATAATAACGCTGCATTTGCTTTCACTTGTCACTGGAACATTAACTAGACCATTTTAATCTATTTTATTCCCAGTTATGCTTATGAGAATAATCTCACTTACCTGCAATAGAATGGAGGACACTCATCACTGATCGAACAGGTGTCTAACTGACAGGAAGTTCCCCTCAGAAACTAAGTAACTAAGTAACTAAGTTCCCCTTTCCACTTACGGTGCAGCATGTGCTCTGGTAAATGTGTCCTCTCTCTAAAAACAGGATTTTAGCTTAGAGCGTCATCACTAAGAGAATCTTAACATGTTATTTTTAATATTATTTTGGGGGTGCCGATGTTTACATTCCTTACACTAAGCTGACGGTCCGAAACAAAAATATATCTGTGTGGGTGTTTTTCAATCACTTTGAATCTCTGCTTTAACCGCCTCCAGGCCGCCTGTTGTGAAAAGACGGCCGGCGGGAGCTTCCTGGATGCAACAGGCCATATATACATATATATATATACAGGTGTATATATGGCCTGTTAGCCCCGCCCACTTGCACACGCCACGATCAGGAAACTACCAAAATGTAAAAACAGGCAGCAATGCCTGTTTACATACAAGCGATCCGCCGGCTATAGAGCCGATCGGAGCGTTCCCCCCCTCCGCTGCCCCCCATCCCGCTGGTCCCAGGCTCCGCTGTGCCCGGTGCGAGCCTGGGACTAGCATGGTGGCTCTGTGACAGGTACACGATCTCCCTCCGGTCCCCTCTCCGTTGTCACAATACGTAACTGATGTATATTACATCACTTACACATTCTTGTGTCACTCTCCAGCTTCAGAAGGTGGAGAGAGAGATCTGCTTCATCAGCTTCTCTGGGGGTACCTAGGTGACATAAGGGTTTTGGAGACCCCTGATGTCTCCATAAAGAGAACCTGTCATGTAAATTGGCTATCACATAGGGGGCTTCTTATTCCCCCATGTGATAGCAATAAAGTTAAGTGTAAAAAAATAATAAAAGAGTAATCAAAAAATTAAAGAAGCATAAGAAAAATTTAAAAAAAACACTTAATTTTTTTTAAGTCCCTCGCGTCATGCAAACATGCGTCGTGTGCGCATACGTGTGAAAACAATGATTGCGCCCATTACGCCGCACATAATACATATCGCTGCGTACGTCGCGGTGAGAGCAATAATCCTAGGGCCATTAATCACTGATAACACTAAACTGATGAGTGATAACAGCTTTTAAAGCGTCGCCTATGGTCAGTTTTGGGTATTGTAGTTTTTTGCAATTTCGCGGGTGCACGCAATTTTAAAGCTTGACATGTTTGGTGTCTATTTACCCGACTTGACCCCGACTTTTATATTTTACCAAAAAATTGGGTAAGAATAAATGTATTATAACATAATGTAAAAAAAATTGTAAAATGTCAGCAAGTGGTTAATTGAAAAGGAAGTGAGGGGACCGGATAAAAATGCAGATCTTAAAGGAGTAGTAGTCTATGGGTTCATCAAACATTTTTTGTTTTAAGTCAGACTTTTATAGCATACCAAAAAAACTGGTTGAAATGTGCTAGAAAATGGCATATAAAACCAAAATATCTTCAAATACAATAATTAGTGCAAAAAAGATGACTATGCGGTCTGCGTATCTTATAAGTTGCCTCTACAATATTGTTCATTGCTGGAAAAATGTGTACAGTTTTTGTTGCATAGTTCTCTCTCAGCAATGTTCTCTTCTCCAGGAGAGTCGGCCCAATATTTAGCCCAGTGATGGATGTGCATCTTCTGTTTGGCATGAAAAAACAACAAGAGCGAGTACCTGTTATTTATCATTAAAAAGAACATTGAAAAAAATACATCTTTGTGATACTTAAGCCGCTATAAAAAAAAAAAAAAAATGTAATCTTTAATGCTTCTTTCTGTGAAGTTATCAGATAAGAAAGTGCAATAGTACACTATATGGCCAGACGTATGTGAACAACCCACCAGACAGTGGCGTAACAGTGGCTAAGTAACTAAGTAACAATCACCATAGCGACCCAGGTGACCCGGTCAGGTAGAGGATGAGATGTTCCTCTTGACTGATCCACCTTGCTCAGGACTGTATCTAAACCATTGGCAGAAGCAGTGGTTTGCACCATTGACTTTTGGGTAAAATACAAAACTTGTAAGTGCAGGATCACTGGCAGTGCCTCTTCACAAGGCCTTCTTACACTCTGCATGTCCAGGATGCCAGCTTAGGGTGTTTTTTCTTCATTAGATCAGTCAGGAGTTTAGCCAAGGCACTATAGTTGCACTATAGCAGGCTGTCCCCCATAATGACATAATCAACTTCTTGGTTTGAGAGGTAGGCCAGGTCAGTATGGTCTCAACCTTCCCTGTCTCAGGTCCCATGGTGCCTCCTCCTTCCTGGTGTCCCAAGTACTAGACTTTGGTCATGACACTTATGGATTAGCTTGGATTAGTTTGGGATTAGCAACTGACAG
Source organism: Nanorana parkeri (assembly GCF_000935625.1). Classification (NCBI taxonomy): domain Eukaryota; kingdom Metazoa; phylum Chordata; class Amphibia; order Anura; family Dicroglossidae; genus Nanorana; species Nanorana parkeri. The sequence continues at coordinate 1,433,645 of NW_017306483.1, forward strand.
TTTGTCCAGGACCTCTGACGGGCATGCAAGATGTTCTTCCCAAGCAGGACTGAACACTGCAATGTCATCCAGGAAGGAAACTGCGAATGCTCCCAGCCCTGCCAGCAGGTGATGTGCAACCCTCTAAAAGGTGGCTGGTGTGTTCAGGTTGCTCAGGTTTAATAATGAAATCAAAGGTAGAGCTTATTATTTCAGAGACAAGAGCCCGAAACACAGTTCAGACTCAATGGACACTATGTGAGCAGTTTTATTAGTGTTTTATTTCAGATATAACAGACAGAAAAATGGTACAGATGTAATGCGCAGCATGCCCACCTTTTTACATGGCTGCAATTTAAGAAAGTGTGCAGGTAGGTTTTATCATGAAAAAGCGAGTCTATTATTTCATACAGATATAGCACAGACCTAATGCACAGCATATAAGCCTATTTACTTGGCCACAATTTACGAGGGATAGACAAGGCAGGTTTTATTATTATTATATAGGATTCATATAGCGCCAACAGTTTGCGCAGCGATTTACAATATAAGGAAGACATTACAATTGCAATACAATTCAAGACAAGATGGTAAGTAGGGCCCTGCCCGTGAGGACTATATTTATTTTTCTTCTGTGCAAATATATACACAGCATTGTTCTGGAGTTCTTCTTTAAACATAACTATAAATAAAAATTAGAGTGTATAATTTCCAGAAGCCAGAAATTTTGTACAGACTTAATGCACAGCATGTAGGCCCTTTTACCTGGTCACAACTTAAAAGGCAGAAAGAGGCAGGTATTATCGAAAAAATTATATTTTTGTGTTTTATTTTAGTGACAAGAGCCAGAACACTCCTCATCATGTAAGCATTTCATTCTGTGCTACAATGGTAGTGGGGTAGATGAGGCAGATTTTATCATGAAATACAATGAGTGTTTTATTCATGAGACAAAGGCCAGAATTACTTTACGGAGTCAGCAGTGAAGCAGTTTGAATAGCTTGGAAATTGAAAGGGACACAACATGCAACTTTTTCATGTACACTGGACAGCCATTTGTGAGCCGTGATCTCTTAGAAGTGGGGCAAAACAAATGGCAAACGCACTCATCAATTCGTCACCAGCTTTACAGCAAGGTGCACATGGAAGGGCCTTATACAGTAAAACAGCAAAAAGTTTGCAAGCACACTCACCAGCCACCATGCGAAAAAAAACTGCCTAACCGCTAAGGTTAAAAACAGAGGTTTAGATACACGTCTTCTGCAGAAAATGTGAAAGCCGCACAGCAGCGTCAAGGCACCTCTATATAGTGCGGCCCTAACTCTAAACTATGAGAGTCTCCATCTTGGAGCACATGGGGCAACAGATGAAATCGGGTGCAGGTTTGTCAGGAGGATGCCCAACCTCCTTACAGGCACAGGGACGCACAAGGGACCCCACACGTCACAACCACAGCTGGGACCCCCTCATGCGTCACTGCACCAAATCAGTCAAGTAATACAAATGGCAAACGCACTCATCAATTCGTTACCGGCTTTACAGCAAGGTGCATATGAAAGGGCTTCAAATAGTACAACAGCAAAAAGTTTCCCGGCACACTCACCAGCCAGCATGCTAAGAAGTGGGGTCATTATACTCACACTTTTTATACCTCTTCATATAGTAAGCCAGTGCAATTGCACAGAAAATGGCAGCAACTCCGATTCCGACAACCAGTCCAGTTACCAAATGAGATTTCTTTTCTGCAAAGTTGAGGGAACAGGGTCAAGTATAAGGAGAAACTCCAGGCAGAAAATAGAAACAAAAACTGCTTATGCTGAAATGGAAACACTGCATTGTGCTTCAATGTGAAACCACAGAGATTATATTTATTATGAAGTTCTACAGCAACTAGATTCATCACAGTGTTGGGTGGGACTGTACCATCCTGATTCTGTGCTGTGTGACAACTATAGGGATTGGGGCAGCCCACAAAAAAAAGGGCTTGTGACTCTTAACCCGTTCTCGACCATGATCTGTAGATTAACTTTCTCAGACCAGCGCTCATTGCACCAATTGACGGAAATATCCCGTCACTGGTCGTTACCTAACTGAACGATCGCGACGGGATAATTCTGTCAACGGTCGAGAAGGGGTTACAATAAATATTGCCAATGAAACCGTTGCAAAACATACACAAAAAAATATGCAGTAGAAATAAGCAAGCCATTTCATTGTACACTTTAGAATAACAGCATACCCTTTAAATTTGATTTTTTAGCTTCATCCAAGCTGTTGCTCTCTTCTTTCCCTTGAGGCATTGCATCCCATGAGGCATTGCAAGATTCTGACAGCCAAAGGCATGACCCCCAAAGGCAGAGGCACGATTGGATTTCTACTTTCACCAAGGATCAAGGATGCCTTCCCATGCCTTTTTCTCTGCTTGCTAGCAATCCCTTTCCCTCTGCTTTCTCTGTCACACCTGGCACCAAAATCTACTGTGTTGTCTGGGTAGGATGCTAGCGGGAGCTTTGACATCACGACTTCGGTCATGGGACAGTGCTCGGGTCTAGTGATAGGCTATGAGATCCAAGCACGGGGAGGAGTTCACAAGTTCCACCATAGCAGGAATTACCGAGTATTGTTGCCGGCTGCACTGACTAAAGAAGCAACGGACAGGGAAGCCCGGATAAGGTGAGTATAAGCCTGTCAAGGGGGGGGGACTCCTTTTCAAAGATATTGTCAATTTGTCATAAATGGGCAAGTTGACAATGTCTCTTTAATCTTGCTTCTTGCATTTATATTAGTTGCCCTCTGTTCTATTTCTGTTGGATTTGTATGAGGAGGAGCGACTCATAGATTTACTCACCCTTGTATACTATTAGGGGCGATGTCAAGCTGCTGTGCTCCACTCGGCAAAAGACACTGTGCTGTTCTTTGACATTTACAGTTGCTGACACTGTTATTTGGTAAGTGCCGTCTCCATTGGGTAAAGTTTCAGTTGACAAGACATCCTCTATTTTGTTCTCCTTCCACAAGCTTACATTGATTGGCTTTGGATAGAAGCCGGTCACCATACAGATGATCTCTGCTTCAGATTCATCAGATTGGCTGATAATGTAGACCTCTGGCTGGACTGAGATATATGAGTGAAAAGTCAGAACGAAAGAAGAACGATGAAGTCCCATATATGATGTGTGGCACATACAGTATATAGATGCAAGAAGATTGGATCAAACAAACGCCTAGATTTGAGGATCATTGCTTTTACAGATTTTTTATTGTATATGCATTTGTTTTACTCATTGTGGTTTACAGAAAACATTCAACCATTTACACAGATCCTGCTGTCTTAGTAGCGTACAGGATAACTAAATCCAAAACCAAAAATGTTATACACTGCCTGGCCAAAAAAAAGTTACACACGCTAATATTTCGTTGTACCACCATTAGCTTTCATCACGGCACGCATTCCCCATGGCATCATTTAGATAAGCTTTTATTAACATTTATTTCCATACAGAGTTGTATTCATTTTTCACCAATATCTTGTAGTGATGACGGGAGAGTCAGACCACTGTGTGAAGTCTTCTCCAGCACATCTCAAAGATTCTCAATGGGGTTAAGGTCTGGACTTTGTGGTGGCCAATCCTTGTGTCAGAATGATGTCTCTTATTCCCTGAACCACTCTTTCACAATCTGAACCATAGAGATCTCTATGAGTAAGCCAGAATGGTGAAACAAGGTTGGAGATGAGCACACATGGGGAGGAACAAGCAGTATGTATTTGCTCCATAAATAAAGTTTTCTTAATCTTCAGTGAAGACCTTTGGAGTGCCGCTATTTCTGGATTGGGTCCCTATGATAATCGTGTTCAAATTGCTTTGTCCAACCCCACTATGCATTTAATTATATGACAGTTTTTAATTCATCAGCTTACGGGAGAGAGCAGAGTCTAATGCAAATAATATTACTTACTTTTTTGGAAAAAAACATCCATCCCCGCATTTAAGAATAGGTCAGCAAGATGCGCACACAGGTTCGCCACAAATTGTACAAGAAGGTTCTTGGTTTTACTGTCTTCCTGTAAGATTTGCTGTAAAGCCCGGGCCAAAGGATTGTCCTCTGCAACCCATTCTTGCCTTGTGAGATCAAAGTGCAGTACATGTTCATTATTAAAAGCCAATTGGTAAGTGAAATGGTTTGTTTCTTCAAAGAATGATGGACATTCTGCCCAGCACTGAAATGTGAACGTATATGGGATAGATTGATTCTTGAGTTCAGGGAGAAGATCTGTGAGTTGAGCATAGAAAAAACCTATTACAGGTCCATTTATTCCTTCAGTCACCATATTAAAAGATAGGCTAATAACCAGCGATGTTATAAAGAGAATGCAGTTTCCATTTTCATACTATACACAGGCTGGGAATAGATGTGCTGTGCTTTCTTCAGTAAACCCCAAAAGTTCCATCATGGCTGATGTACTAAGAGGGTTGAATGAAGGTTGAAAGCAATCAACATATTATAAACATGGCAGAGAAACATAATTGAATGACTGCAGAAAAAGAACAGCTGATCCATCATGTCTGCCCTCATTTAAATTTATTTTTTTTTTACTTTTATTGCCACATCCAAATATACAAACACAAAAAGCTAGACCCATGTAAAGCCCATTGCACACTTAAAAAAAAACCACCTTAAACTACCTTACAGTAGATCTAAATCCAAACACTGCAATATGATATAAGCGTTGAAGATAGAGTCCATTTTTAAAAAAAATGGCTTTGGCTCCTGCAGATTTTCCCTCCAGGCCATCAGTATGAACTGTCAGTAACATGGATGGGAGGAAGTATGAATGGACTACAAGTGCGGTGATGTCACCAAACCTGTATTCCATTGAGAAAAATGAGTCCCTCTGCAGAGCCGGATGATGGGACTTGCAGTTTTTCCATTCACAGATCCTGTCAGAGGATCTGCAAATTGGTCACACGGCTGTGTGGGCAAAGCCATTAAAAAAAAAAATCACAGCAACCTGTGGGAAGAAGAACCCCAAGAGTCAGGTAACTGGAGAGGTGGGAAGGGGTTGGGGGGCTTGCAATGTGACCAATGTTCATGTTACAACCCGGAATATGGGTGTAACATGAAATATGGTCCGAAAGGTGAACTTAGCCTTTAACATGTCAACATATTTTCAAAAAGTTACCCTAGGTAACGCCTATATGTGATGCCCCCATGACTGAAAGAACTAAAATTCAATAAATAAAAGGTGGGGCCCAGGGACAGTCAGGCTGTGGAGGAAAAAGGCTAGCTGATGCTGGATGTCTTAGAGCCTTACATTTGTTTGCACATTAATTTGTTTGTCACTGAATTACATTTTCTGCATATGTATTTCTTTTTGTAGAGCTCACCATTTGTGGGTAGAGCTGCATTGTGTTGCAGTTTTATATTAGTTTCACATTTTTTTAATGAATTAATATATGGTGCAGAACCGATTTTAAGGCTCAAAATGTGTTTATTTTTTGCAATATGGTTCCTCTTAGCGTAATCTGCATTCAACTAGAAATAGACTTACTTTCAACCTTCAGCCCGTTTAGGACATCTTCTATTTTTTGTTTGACTACAGAGAAGTATTTGTTTAGAAACACATCAAATAAGCTCCAGTAGTGGTCATCTGTGTTTGTCTTTGCCCAGCTCTGCTTGAATTCCATTGCTGGTTTGTTGTAGGTAGCCGCTACCTGAAAGCCTCCCATCTCCATAGAGCTCCAGTAAGACACCTCGCCATTAATAATGTTGTAAGTCTGTGGCCAGTTTAGCATGAAAGAACCTGAGGATGGAGTAGGGAACGTATTATTTGTCTCTATCTGCCCAAACTACACATTTCTTCATGAAAATCAGACAACGCATTCTACGACCAACATGTTTCTGCGTGTATTTTGTCATCACAACGTTTTAAAACAACCCAAATCTCAACCCCCCTCCACGTTCTATTTATATTTAATTGCCCCACCAATCAGCTGAACTTATACAGTATGCCATTGTTCCACTAGTCCTTTACTTCTTTAGAGTGCTGATTTCCTTGATGGGGTACGTACGAGGAGTATTCTCTGCGCATTTCGCAATGATATAAAGATGTGTGAAAATTACAGGCGCCAAAACACAGTAACTGCTCCTGAAAATGGTCTTCCAAAATTATATACAGGGGGGCAGCTCCTCACAGTCACAGAAAATCTGATGAGGACAAAGCAAAAGGAGCGCCTCCATAGTGTGAAATTGATGTATTAAGAATAAAACACACAGCTGAAAAGGTACTTACAAACCAGCTTGTATAAACGAGCAAAAAGCGATATAATCTTAGGAGACCATCAAGAAGAATACATGAAAATAGGGTGAGGGAAAGAAAGTGACGTTCTCAGCCGTCAAATACTACATCGCATTCGGAAACTCCCGAGTGCTATTCGTGAGTTTCCGAATGCTATTCGGGTCTGTGAGCCACATACCAGACCCTAAAGGGTCTGGTATGGATTTTGGGGGGAACCCCACGCACTTTTTTTTTGTTTTAACTTGGGGGAGGGTCCCTCCTAACATTCCTACCTGACCTAAAGGGTCTGATATGAATTGGGGGAGGAACCTCACGCTTTTTTCTTTCGTCTTCTGCAGACTGTAAAAAAAAAAACAAAACATTTTTTTTTCTAATGTCCCTTTCTGCTAACGAAATTCAGTCCAATAAACGAAATTTCGACCGGACTAACGCTAACAAATTTTGTCCGAATCCCGCAACAAATTCAATTGCGGACCAGAATCCGAAAAACGAAATAACAAAAATCCGAATCAAAACGAAACGAAACTAAACAATTTTTTTGCTGGTGCACATGTCTACTGTTGGGCTCTCGATCCTTGGCCAAATGTCCGACTTTTCAGAGGGAGGTGACACCAAAATGACTGTCAGTGGTGACAGTCCAATGGTGTCACCCGGGTGGGGGCCGCACCCTCCTTGTGATGCCACTGAGATTTAGAATTAATGAGGTGCAAGTTTCACAGACTGGAAGCTGCTAAGGCAAAAACAGATATATTATTGGTCTGCAATAGCTTCACATAATGACATACAGCACATTACATGGTGGTAGTTTTTTGGCCAGTTGTGGAATTTCTTAGAGCCTGTCTCCAGGGGGAAAAAAAAGTCCATACTGCAATAGTTGAATGCTCATTTAGATCTTCAGGGTTTCAGGTAAAGCAATTTTACTTATCTGATCTCTGCTCCCCGCTCATCTTCCTAGGATTCCGGCTTGTGCAATGTTCCTCACTGTCCTCACATATAATTCCTGGCTATGGACCCTAAATTGTACTTGAACAGGACTTTGACCACTGGAGTGTAGGGGGAAAGAGGCTGCGGATGCTGGTCTTGTAGCCTGGAGGGAGCCAGGGGGAGTGGGGATCAGATAAGAGAAAGTCTTTTTCCCAGGTATTCTAAGCCTAAATGAGCATTTAAGCACTGCAATTTCAGTTTTGTTTTCCAAAATTCAGCTTTAAAAAACAACATGGTACACTATTTGTCCAAAAGCTTGTAGATACCTGACCATCATACCTACATGAGCTTGTTGGATATCTCATTCTAAAACCATGGTAATTAATATAGGTAGTGGGTCACCCCAATTTGCTGCTACAAAAGCCTTTGCTCCTCTTAAAAGGATTTCCACAACATTTGGGTGTGTTTGTAGAAATTTTTGCCTATCCACCCAAAAGAGCATTTGTGAGGTCGGGTACTGATGTTAAATGAGAAGACATGGTTTCCATGCAAAATTTCAATTCATCCTATAGGGGTTCAATAGGGTTGAGGTCAGAGGTCTGTGCGGGCCACATCACACTTAACTTGTACAACCATGTCTTTTTTGCTGCTGGCTTTGTGCACAGGGGCACAGCCATACTAGAACAGAAACTTGCCCTCCACAAACTTTTGGAAACACAAAATGTATGCTGTATGCTTTGTATGCTGTAGTATTAATCCTGCTCTATACTGAAAACACCTGAACTTAGCCACTTGGTGGGGTGGCCACATAATGTAGGTGTGATGGTCAGACGTCCCTATACTTTTGGCCATTTCGTGTACAAGCTTAAATTGCAGTTCTACTTTTGCAGTCAAATTCGAGAAGTCCCACTCTGTGTTGTAATGTGTTCCTATTTACAAGGCAGACCTAAAAATAATTTTAAAACATATATATTTTTTTACCTTTTAGATGATTCTTTGGTGAAGGCCTTTGTGCAGTTTCCCGGCTACTCCAAGCAGTTCAAAAGTGAAAGTGGAGGGACAGACTGAACTTCCAAGTCTTTAACACTTCGTTAGGGCGGATATTATTCTAATCATGTGTACAACTGATGATGAAATCTGCCAGCACAGTGCGGACAGGGTTCATTTGACTGCTCACACCTCTCTCCTTAACATTACATGGGTGGAGTAGGATATTTTAGCAAGTTAAATTGCTTAAAAAAGTGTAAGCAGATATTTTCTTTTTTTTGCAAAGTTACCGTATGCTATGTGGATGGGAACATGTAACAACTATAACATCGGTGTCATCCCATCTTGGCTGCAAAAGTGGAACACTCTAAATTCACCTTTTAAATGCTGATTCAGATCACACTCATCTCTCTTAAGATGTTGGACATCATTATGCAGATGGTGTTTCCTTCAATTTGCTTGGCTATAATCAGATAAGCAGAACTAAACTTACTCGGGTTTGTGCATTGTACTTACCTGTAGATGTGAAGCTCAGGAATAAGTAGATGGAGAAAGTCACAGATGGAAAAAGTCCTTTCATTATTCTTCACTGAAGAATCCACATTCAAAAATCGAAGTATCCAGATAACTATATAAATAAAACTAGATAAGTGCAGATAAAAGAATACATGTAGTATGTTCAGCGTTTAGAAATCCCTCATATGATATGACTACAAAGGATGGTACAGCATTGGGTAATCATTGAATTCCTGGGTAGGTTGCTGTATTTATAGATCAGATTTTCCTACATTAGTGAGAATGGTTAAAGTCAAAACTAAGTGGGGAAGTACAAGTTCAATGATGATGTAATTGTTGTTTGTGATGGAGAGATTTTCCTCTTACCTTTTGTGTGGTCATCAGGGCAAAATATGTGGAGACATACACAGCGTTAAAGGAGAACTATGAGGTGAGTGATTTTCACTCATCCTCATAGTTTGAGCCGACGTGTGACAATTAAACTGTCACATGTCGGCTCAATAGACTGGGAAGTGAGCGAACACATACTGTTGCTCCCTCACTTCTCGATCCTGACCCTGCAGAGAGCCGTGACTGTCACTTACGGCTCCCTGCAAGGATTCCCCCCTCCCCTGTCCGATCCTCCAGCGCTGACTGTACCGGAGGGGACGGGTATAGCTGGCTCTGCCTCTAGATAGGCAGAGCCAGCTGTCAATCACGCAGCTGGGTGGATCCAGACAGTAATGTCTGGATCTGTCCCGGCTTCGGCGGTCTCAGTGTACCGCGAGCTGTAGCTTGCGATATACTGAGCTTTGGGTGATGGGAGGACGCTAGTGTGTGTCCTCCTGTGACCCTGGGGAGAACTATGGGGAAAAGCACTGACCACATAGTTCTCCTTTAACTAACTAAACTGGAACCTTTCCTCTGCAGTGCCCCTAGTGGCAGAAATGCATATTTCTTTTTGAGTTTGAGAACTGCATTGAGAAGTACAGTGTTACTTGAATTGTATTCCAGGATTTGCTTGTCTTCAGCTGAGAGAATGTGCAATAATTTAAGACTTTACATAAAGTCTCAGAAATCTTTCATTAAGGTCTTCATGCTATATAGTTTGATTACCATGTCAAAGATATATTATTTATCAAAGTAAAAGAACATATTCTACATTCCTTTTTTTATTTCAATTCATCCAGAAAAAAAGCAAAAACGGCTTTGGAAGAAAAACTTAAAAATTATTTTTCACAATAATTTTGGTGGGCCATCTATTCAAGGTTACCAATCTCCAGCCCTGGTGAAGCAAGGCTATTCCTAACCCCTGTAACGCAGGTTTTGTTTTTTCAATTGTATTCTGATTATGAATTAAATGATGGCGGTTGCAGAGCTATCATTGTTTATACCTTAGCATTAACAACCCGGGGTTCCAATCATTCACCGCTCTTTCAAAATAAATAGATTGACAGTAGCTGAGTTTTAATGTTCAAATACTAGGTTGCTCGTATATAAAACATCTGTTACATCATTCACAGGGCGAATGCCATTCGTATGGCATTTCTGCCACTAGTCAAGGAGCATAGAAATTTCCTTTGTTTCTTGGCTCCAGCTAGTGGCAGGAATGCTGTGCGATCAGGATTAGCTGGTCGGAAGTTTTATGTATCAACCCCTAAGGCAATGGTGTCTGCTTGTGTAGAGATCTTAGTGCACTTTTAACACACAATACTCTGCGCTAGGTGCAATCCAGTGATGTGCGTTACCTCTTGATCCGGGTGAGGCATTCCCCAGCCTCGCCGCCAGCACATCAAACCCCACCCCCGCCGGCCGAAGCACCGTCCCCTGCTGTCCGAAGCTCCGCCCCCAACCCGTCCCCAAGCTAGTGTAAAGGAGGAAGGGAGGAGACAGGGAGGAGCCTCCCTGTCTTTCACTTGCTCACTGCTGAGGGCTCCGTGACGGGTTACAGAGCGGGGGAGGATTTCCCTGCTGTGTAATCTGTTAGATGCTGATCTGAATGGAGAAAAAGCTGTCAACTTCAGACATGAAACTGACAGCTTTTTCCTCCATAATTCTAGGCGAGGATCTGCCTCCCCTGCCTCCCCTGACTGCATGTTCCTGGTGCAATCCAAGCAAATAGTTTTAAAAAATGAAAAATATTAAACAAACAAAAAACAAGGACACAAAATGAAAACAGAGGAAGCTGCTAAATAAATACTCCTGCAAGAAACAAAACAATCCCCCAAACAAATTATTATTGCCCATCATTATTCGCATTTATTGTATACCTTCCCCCACTAAGGTAACCTCAGCTGGCTATGATTCCCATGTGTATCCCCAGGCAATGCATTTCTGTCCAGGGGAGTCTGATATACAAAAATGAGACTGAAAAAAAACAAATATGGAATAAACTTCTAATGTTGATAAAGATGATTCCCCCAGGCAAGTGTAGGAAGAACACAGGGGCGCTATGTACGAGTGAAAAATATGTTTAAAAGCATTTACAATATGGGAAAAGATCAATCTCTGTATGGACACCTAGGGAGGTGTAGTATTGCAATGACACCACTAGGGGGTGTGAATAATAAAGAAAATCACATAACCACAATACAGATACAATTTAACCAACAGTGGTCACTGTTTAACCTCCCTGGCGGTATGATTATGTCAGGAATTTTGTGCCAAAAGCGGTACATTGTTTTTCATGGAAATTTGTTGTTATGGGGTTACCGCTCCTAGCATTAAAAATGAACCCCGAGCCAGACTTGGGATTACCGCCAGGGAGGTTGAAAAACATTTCAAAATAATGATAATTACTAATAAAAACTATAAAATGGTACAAATGGTTGAGAAACATAAAAAAAGAGTTGTGCTGCAACACCCGAAGGGCCATTAAAAAAAGCATGTATAAATACAGAAAACATATCAAAACCCTGTGTTACTTAGATTTTATGTAATTTAATGTAAATTCTGTAAATTGCCAACTATGTGCTCTCCTACCGCTCTTATTGACTCGCTCTACTCCACATGAAGTCACATGACCGTGCCTATAATGCAACCCCCAACAGCCCAAAAAAATCTGATTGGCCAGAAAACCGTCACATGTCCAATTCAGTTTTGAATGAAATTTGGACAGATCAAAATATTTGTTAAACGTACATTCGGATTTGTTCGCATTCGAACACTTTCAAATTCGGGAATTCGGATGTATGCTAATGTCCAATTTAACAAATTTTTGTTCGATTATCCATTCGGAAAAAAATGGAATATACATGTCTAGTGCAAACCCGGACTCTTCGTTATCTATGACAAATAATATTTAATAACATGTAGAATATCAATAAAAATGTGTTTTCATAATATGTTATAAAAATTTAAATAAATGAAGCACTAATAAAAAAAAAAAAACCTTTACAAATTTATCTTTAAAATGTCCAAAATGTGTTCAATTTGTTTTATTACTATATTAAGCCAGTAAGTATAACACCGGCTCCATGTTGGTCTTATCAGATTCCGGTTTCCTAATTAGAAAAGTGTCTAAAAAGCTTTTGCGAATCTGACTTTCAGCTAACACTGATAAAAGGAACCAGAGCTAATAAGAAGTATGTGAATTTGGTTTATATGGTGCAAGACACAAGAAAACAAGTCTTAAGGTGACACTAAACTCAGGAGTTAAATCTTAAAACTGCATTTAAGAAGTCCAGCAATAGTTTAGCAAGTCATTTTCAAACTTGCAGCTCAATTGCTTGCAATCTGGGCAATTGTCTAAAATGTCTTTATTGTAGGATTAACGGTATCCATATACTTTCAGGGAATCCATATACTTTTATCCAAGTAATGTACAAGCTGGAATGTCCCTTTTAAATGCTGACCCAGATCCTACCCTACCTCCCACGTTTCCTGTTGGGCAAAGGTATGCAGATGTTGTCACCTTAACTTAATTCAATTCACAGAGCTTTGCAATAAACTAAAACAACATTGTGCATTGTACTTACCTGTGGATTTAAAGCTCAGGAATAAGTCACAGATGGAAGAAGCACTTTCACTCTTCACCGCAGAATCTTAAAAAACCTGAACTAAATATCTACATAACTATAGCAAGAGGGAGAAACAAAAGGGCAGGAAAATGACACATTGACGCCTGTCGTGCTAATAATGAGTTGCTTCGTAGGTTGCTCTATTTATAGATCGGGCTTCCCTATTTTCTGGAAAATGAACAAACATCTGTGAGTTTGTATTTGTTGTCTGTTACATCTATGGAGAGATTTCCCTCACTTTTCAAATTGTTCATCAGATCATAATATGAGAGGAAATTTCCCCAGTGGTGACACATTGAGGAATAATAACCTTACAGTCTGCTTGTGTGGTGAGCTACTACTGGTCAATAAAGTGTATCTCCAACCAACACGTTTTTGTTTAGGGAAAGGTTAGAACCCCTGTATGGGTTTTTGTAAGAAGTATATATCAGAGAGATTTCTCTATACATCCTGCCTGAGATACACAACAGTAAGTGGGAGGAAAGCTATCCAATGAAGGAGAAAATCCCTTCTTAGTCAACTGTCACTGAAACCCATGTCCAAGATTTCTCTTCCCCTTCTGTTTCGATAGGAACGTTCAAATGTTGGATTTCCCATCACTTTCCGTCTCAGTAAAAATGGACAAATAGAGAGAGTGAATTTCTTCGGAACAGGCGTAGCAGCATCAAACTCTGACAGAAATTCTAAATCCCTCACTCCCTCCAAAATTAATATATATATTGACTATAAATACGCTTTAAAGTAACACTAAACTCAGGAGGTAAACCTTAAAAATACATCCAGTACCTTAACTATTAACAACAATGTATATTATTTGTGTATCACTCGGCTGTAGATCCTCCAATCATCTCTGAATTGGTGCTGACCCTGTCCTAACCTTCTGGAGGGTGGCTACTTTTGTTCTGCATAGTCCCTGTGTGTGTTGTAAAGTAGTCACCACTCCAAGCTCACTCCTGTGATGGACTACAATCTCATGTTTAGTTATGAGATTATTGTCCATCACAGGAGCGAGGATTTATTGACGTGAATGGCACCGTCACTCCCCCTCCCGCCAAAGAGTGCAGGGAGGCTTCCACTATGCGATCCAGCATGCCAGAACACACAGGAGATGGTGTGCACCGGCCCGTAATCATTGGTTATATTGGATGCAATGTGGTTGATTTTCAAAAGGAGTAAAGCAGGTTCACTCTGCAAAGGAATTTCCACTTTTTTCTCTTAGCTTAGTATATATGGTAAAACTCACTTTGCCAAGAATCCCCGATCATATACAAAGAAAATTAAAAAAACAGGAATTTTGCTTGCATTTGATTGGATGATTGAAGTCAGCACAGTTTCTAACAGTCACTAAGCGAAGCGAAAATTTGTCACAAAGCGAAAACTTCCTTGCAAAGTGAACATGCTCTACTCCTTTAGTAAATCAACCCCAATGTGCTAGCAATCAAGCTTTGTATTTCATAAATCCCTTTGGTGTGTAGTTTATCGGCACAACCCAGAGAGTAGACATGTAACCTGCGGAAAAATTGGGTTTGGTTCAGATTTGGGATTCAAATCCGAAATTCAACTCGATTTGGGTTTCGGATTCGGACAAAATCCGAATTTTCATTAGTTTCGGATGAGTTTACGAATATTCGCTGCGAATACCACAGGAAACCATATACAGATATTAATACTATAGCTGAAGCTCCTAGACCCGAATGGCATTTGGGATCCGAATTTCCGAATTGCATTTTGTATTATATGTATATACTGTACATGGCTCCCATGTTGCCGTAACAAAAATTTGTGTTCAGACCCATTCGGATGCATTAAACCGAACAACACATCTGATTGGCCACAAATCTGATTCAGTTTAGTTTTTGAAGGAAATTCGGGATCCGAAATTCTGAAACGTAAATTCAGATTCGGACACATTCGGATGCATTGGGATTCGGAAATTCGGATGTGTCCGAATTTCGAAAAATTTGTACGAATTTTGATTCAGAATGAAATGAATCGCACATGTCTACCAGAGAGGAGAAACATGTCCTGTTGACAAAAATGTAAATGCAGTCTTTAGTTAGAAGACTGCACGCTGTTGAGTTTGGGGTTCACATATGTGCATAGAGTGTCCTGCTCCCAGGACTATTCCAGATATTCTGTGTCCCCCTTTGAAGGGACTCCATGTACAAATGGCACAAAAGATAATTTCCGTTTGCACAGCCGGCTATCCACCACCTTCAGCACTGGTACAACCTTCTCTTCAGCCTTATACCATGTCCACTAGCAGCTTTCCATTTCCTAAAAATCTAATCTGACTTTCACTGGTTTACACTTTTGTTAGCGATGTACCATTGTGAGGGGTCGAGCATATTTTTTATAAACATTGGTCCATTGTTTTAAATGGACAGAGTATTGTAGCTGAAGCGGCCCGAACACCCCTAATTTTTCAACAGGAGGGCAAATAATGTAATCCTTTGCCTCCTACCATCTGTTAATTAACATTGCCTATTACAACGCCCCATTCTGGAAAACTTTATACGGCTACTGTCTGTCAATCCTGGCTGTGACTGAAATGTGACCTACGGAAGCCAATCACAGGGGTTTCTGATCATGTAATAACTATGTCAACTATGACATACAAGTCACATGCATTCTAAAGGCAAAATAAACCTCAAGGTTGTAGGTGAACACTGTTACTTAAAGGCTGCAGTGGAATCTGCAGTGCTATCTATTTAATAGTGTAACTGTCAGATACAATTTCATTATTAAAAATAATAGATCTTTAGAAAAAAACGTAAAAAATGTAAATTAAAAAAAAAATTTTTGTACATAATAAAAATCAAATTAGGTTTTTTTTTACTAAAATAGTGTGGCAGTTGTGAACCTTCTATGTCCATACAGAAATTGTGATGGGCTGATGTGCAAGCTGACAAAGAGGTGTAATGCATATAAATCAAATGTGTTGGAAAGGGAATTCAGTATTAATTGTCATTTCTTGCTGTTAGGTAAAAAAAATTCTGATGGTGCGTGAAGCATTTAATATTTGTGTAGAGTTTAACAAAGTAAGGGAAACCATTCCAAAGTAAATGTGCAACGCAAAAGAAGTCTTGGATACATGAGTGGGAGGTGATGGCAAAGATGACATGAGCAGATATTTTCCAGCTCAGAGTACAGATGTAAAGGGCAAGTGTCAGTTGTTCTGATTTGTTGGGCACGTGCAGCTTTTCCAAATAATGTCTAAAACTGGTATCTAGCAAATGTGCTGACTAATATAAATACATTTTCCTCTCAACTAAAAAGAGGAATAGCAACTTCACCAAACAGGCAGTTGTCAGTGGTGGGGCCTTCACCTTAAACTCTCGGGACATACCAGTCCAGTTTTATGAAGTGAGAATAGAGAGCTGAGAGTGAATTAAAGCAGAACCGCATGGAGATATAAATACTTTAACTTTAGCTGAGTCAGGTATTTGCTGCCTCAAATCTATTTTTAATTCATCACACAGTAACGTGTTTCTCCCCTTCAAGGGGCTTCAGCAGAGGGGCGTCTGATGAAGCCCCTCGAAGGGGAGAAACGCGCTAGGGTGTAGCGTGTTCCTAGCTCCCCTTTTGGCTCTCATTACATGCAACTGGTTGGCATGGTCAAGCTATACTGAACTATTTGACAACCTGCCGAATCGACCGAAGGGCTGCAGCTACATCAGTGGCTGGGATACGCATTGTCATTGTTTCAAGAGATAAGTATGCCATTATCTCCTTTTACAAGTACGGCCGTACAATAATCAGAGACTTTCGGCAACGATTCATGTCAGTGACGGCACTGAGCTGGCTTTCCATTGTGATCTCGGTTGTATGGGGTCACTACGAGGTTAACTTTAAAGGAGAATTATGAGGTGAGTGATTTTCACTCAGCCTCATAATCTGAGCTGACCTGTGACAATGAAACTGTCACAAGTCGGCTCAGTAGATCAGGAAGTGAGCGAACACATACCGTCGCACGCTCACTTCTCGCTCCTGTGCCGGCAGAGAGCCGTGACAGGGAAGGGACTGGATTCCCCCCTCCCCGCTCCGATTCTCCAGCGCTGACTGGCGGAACCGACGGGGGAGGGGGCGGGTACAGCTGGCTCTGCCTCTAGATAGGCAGAGACAGCTGTCACTCACGCAGCTGGGTGGATCCAGACATAATTGTCAGGATCCGTTCAGGCTGCGGCGTCTCAGTATACCGCGAGCTGTAGCAGGAGGACATTAGTTTGTGTCCTCCCGTTACCCTTAGGAGAACTATGGGGAAGAGCCCTAACCCCATAGTTCTCCTTTAACTCCTGAGGCTGCTTGTGCGATTTCACTTGCTTTCAGTTTCCACACGGATATATCTTTGTCTTGTCTTACAAGAAGCTCCAAGGGAGTGTTTATTTCTTACAACTCCACCGTGAATTATCCACTGTGATATTTTGTTTACAAATGGAAAATGTTTGCATTATTTCATTTTTTTTGGCTAAAAAGAAATAAAACAATAAAAAAAAAATACATTATTAAGACAACATGGAAAACATTATAAACTCCTGTTTAGAAAATGTCCACCCCTAGATGGTGCAAGTGAGAATGAAACATCACTTGTTGATATCCGTATTTGCCGGTGTATAAGACGACTCGGCGTACAAGACGACCCCCTACTTTTTGTGTTAAAATATAGGTTTTGGGCTATACTCGTCGTATAAGACGAGTATAGCCCAAAACAATGTTTAAATGCACCCACTAACCTCCATGGCGGTATTCCCGAGTGTGGCTCGGGGGTAATTTTCAGTACCATAAATGGTAACCCCGAGCCACACTCGGGATTACAGTCTCTTACCTTGTCCACGATCCCCGCAGCGTCCTCCATCTTCCGTCCTTCAGCTACATACAGTACACCGCGCTGAGCCAATCACGGCAGGCTTTACATTTATTAATACAGGCTTTGTATTCATAAATACAAAGCCTGCCGTGATTGGCTCAGCGTGGTATACTGTATGTAGACGAAGCTACATACAGTATACCCGGAGTATAAGACGACCCCCGATTTTCGGGCAGGTTTTTGGGGTCTAAAAACCCGTCTTATACGCCGGCATATACGGTATATGCATTACAAACAAAAACAATCCAGACACATTTTGGTGCCCGGATATATCAGCTTTCATTGTTGCTTTTCACTGATGTAATAATATTTTGCTTTAACATATTCAGAAGGTGAAATCCATTGTTTGCCAGTGTGGCTTAGGGGGTGAATCCTTATTTGATTCATGTTGAATGTGGACTTAGACCCTGAGTGGTGGTAGGTAGATGGGTCTCCAGGGGCAATTTCTGATAAAATCAGTAATTTAACCAACAGCAGTTCTTATTGACAGATACTGGGTACAACGTCTAAAAAATATACCTGGGATTTCAGTCTCTGTGGATCTCGTTTTGTAACGAGACTGGTTAAAAATGTGGGTCTTTCTTGAAAGGTTGTTGTGTATGGAAACATTAAACATTTTTGTCTGAAGTCAGTCTTTAATAGCATACCAAAAAATGTGTTAAAATTTATTAGAAACTGGTGGTAAAAAACTGGCATATAGAAACAAAATATCTTAAAATATAACAATCAGTGGATAAGTGATTCAAATGTGGTCAGCTCATCTAACAACATCGTTCATTCCAGTGAAGTTGTGTACAGTTCTTGTCTGTTGTCTTGCACAGTTCAGCAATGTTCTCTACCTCAGGAGAGTCTGCCCCATACTCATCCCAGTGATGGATGTGTATCTTCTGTTTGGCATGTACCTGTTATCTATCATAAAAAGAAGAAGCTTAAAAGGTACATAGTGGTGATGTTTAAACACTTTAAAAAAAATGAATTAATCCCTTTTTTTGTAAGGTTACCGTATAAGAAAGTGCAATAGTACACTATAGGGATGCACCGATATCGATACTAATATTAGTATCGGTGCCGATGCCGAGTATTTGGGTGAGTACTCGTCCAAATGCTTCGATGCCTAGCCCTATACTTCCGGTATTAGGAAGCTGGGCAGCGAGTCATTACACAATATAGTGTACATCCCTAGTACACTATATTGCCAAACATATGTGGACAACCCACCTAGTATTAAGTTCAGGTGTTTCAAGTGAAGCGTACTACAAACAAAGACATTTAAACAATTGTGCACTTTCAACCTTATGGCAACAGTTTGGGGAAGGCTCTTTTCTGTTCTAGCATGACTGTGCTCCTATGCACAAAATCAGGCTTAGTAAGTTTGGTGTGGAGAAACTCAAGTGGCCTCAACAGCATCACAGATGTGTATTACTGTGCTGCACCCAAATAATTTACAAATTGGTTATTTTACGACAGGGCCTTTGAAGTCTTTTGAAGACTTTGGTAGTTAGGGTCTATGATATCTCTGAATTATTTCTTGGACGTTTATGTTATGTTAAATAAGCTGGCCTAAGCATGGCACAGACATGATATTTACATCCAAGAGTTTATGTTACTGATTTGTGAATTTTGGAAAAATGAGGGTAGCACAGTGTTTAGTACTACTTGCTCAATTTTTTTTACACAGTTTGGGATTTGTTAGACCTCACTATCATATCATCCATTTGGCTTACAGTGTATATCTGATTCACAAAAATAAAAATAACTTATTGTTTTAAACCAGATCATTGCCAACAAATTTTCTGAAAGTATTTTGATAATTCAAAATAAACTGATTAATTATGGGTTTTTTTTCCAAACATGGCATTTGACCATCCTCTGCAATTAACATATCATAGAGAACTTAAAGTATAGGTCCAGCCATTTTTTATCCCTTAGTTTTGGAGGAAAGGTTAGAACCACTCAAGGTTTTTTTGCTGTGTGTGTGTTCCCTTCAGGAAGATTGCCCTGAACTTCCTGTTCCCAGATATCAACTGGAAGTAAGTGGAAATCTTTTCAAAATGATGCGAATTCCCACCTTTTACTGTTGTCACAGGAATCCACTGGTACAAGTGTACCCACTGCTACTCTACTCTTGTTCCAGTGACAGTATCCTTTCGGATTCTCCCTCACATTCTCTTCTAGTTACGATATTCCAGAGGATAAATAGTAAAGTTAGACACAGACAGTAACATAAACCTGAATGTTATCCCTTTCCAGGATTCTGCATCCTTACCAGTCATAAGCTTTGCTTAAAGTTTGCACCACATTTCATATACATTGGGCAGCCATTTGTGAGCCTTGTTCTTTTAGAAGTGAGGTCATTATACTCACACTTGTTATACTTCTTTATATAGTAAGCCAGTGCAATCGCACATAAAATGGCAGGAACTCCGATACCTACAACCAATCCAGTTACCAAATGAGATTTCTTTTCTGCAAAATTGAGGGAATAAAGTTAAGGTTTAGAGAGAAACTCCAGGCAGAAAATAGAAAAACTGCTATGCTGTAATGGAAACACTGCAATTAGGCCTAAACAGAGTTGATATACTGTATAATATGAAGTCCTAAAGCAACCAGATTCATCAGACTTTTCACAGGGCTTCTAGGTGGAACTGTATCAACGTGTTACATGACTATGTGCTGTCTGCCAACTATAGGAACTGGGGAAGCCAACAATAAAAGGACTTGTGACCCTTAAGCCATTCGCAACTACAAACTGTGGATTATTGTTCTTAGATACGGTGCCCCATATTCAAAAATTGTTAATCTAATCTAAAAGGCAATTCTGTGTTCCCAGTTAGGGACTAAGTTCAGGTTTGATGCTACAACAGAATTACGGCAAATCCCTGGGAAGTTCGCAAATTGCACTCTTTTGGCTTAAAATTTTGCAGGTTCACTGCCAGAGATTAGAAACAAATTATAATGCAGTGTATAGCCTTTGCCCCTGGTCAGCTTAGTCCCAAGGGGCAGTAATCTGAAAGAATGAATAACCCATTCAAGGGTGGGTTCACAGCAGCCATATCATCAGTGTGTGCTGCCGTTGTTAGGGAGAGCTGACAGTTCTCTATAGGGTGAGATACTGTTGGGTGATATTGATGTACTTATTTTTTATTTTGTCATTGGCCCATGTCCCCAATGAAAGTGCCCAGCTTCCCATGCCTTTTGTCTGGCAATTGCTTGCTTAGTAGCCCTTAGCAGTGGATCTATGGCAAGATTTGTGGACCAGTTCATGAACCAAACAAAAGCAGAATTGCTAATTAAAGTGTATGTATAGCCAAATGTGGCAAAGGATAGAAATCCCAATTAAGTTTTTTTCCTGTATCCCTGCTGAGTAGATTCACCCTTATATAGTGTCCTTGTGACCATTACCAACAGGACAGGAATTACTGGGTAATCCAAATAACATCAGTTTGAATTTCAGTCTGTTTGAATTTCAGTATTGAATCAAGAATGGTATATTTAGGTTGTGAGACTGTATGAGATTTCTCTATAAAGTGTCTCACTAACCACCACTTGATTGTTCTTAATTGCATATTTGTGTCAGGTGAATCTTTTTTTTACTCACTGAGTGGTTTCTCCAACATAACACAGGCATTTAATCATCTAAATAACATAAGAGCTCAACACGTATAATCATTTTTATTTGTATGGAATAACACATATGTGGGAGAGTAAATATTTCACCCTTGTTTATATTGGGACAGCGTATACAAGAAAGACATGGATAACATTTATTCCTTTCAGACTCAAAAGCACAAACAGCCTTTTTATAAACTGTGCAACCTCAACTGAACAATTATAATGACATTATTATGAAATGTAATGCATCCAAAGGTCTTATTAAAGAGTAAATTAAATTGAGACACAAAAGGGTTGATTTACTAAAGGCAAATTGGCTGCTCATGTTGCAAGGGAATTTTTCTTTAGCTTAGTGAATGTGGTGGAAATTCACTTTGCAAAGAGTATCAATCACATGCAAGAAAAATAAAAAAGTTTTTTTTATTTACTTGCACATCATTGGATGATGAAAGTCAGCAGATCTTCCCTTGCAAAATTACCAGCCTATTTGCCTTAGTAAATCAACACCAAAGTGTCCTACTCTTTCTGTTCTGTCTAAAGGTGGCCATACACTCTACAACCATCGCAAGACCTTAGTCTTGCGATGGTTGTACAGGGATTAAAAAAACGTACGATCTGCCTATCTTGGACAGGCAGATCGCACTCTCGATCATCGCAAGCCCGTCCCCCTGAGGGGCGGGGCTTCCGATGACCGCAATGCTGAACGGGCAGTGTGCGCGTGCGCACACCGGCCCGTTCGGAATTTGTCTTCGGAGCACCGTTCTAACCAGCCGAGAATCGTACGATTCCCGGCTGGTTTTCGAACATGCTGGTTCGACGGAAGACGTGCGACCGTACAGTAGAAACGGTTGCACGTCTCCGTTCACACTGCTCGATTCTCGTACGATCGCGGGATTTCCCGCGATTCTCGTACGAGAATCGAGCAGTGCATGGGCACCTTAAGGCTCCTTTCCATGAACTGATCCCCTGCTGATCTGATCAGCACGGAATGGATGTTACTTCTTGCAATGAAGGAAAAAAACTGAACTGAATGTTAGGTTTTTGGACAGCATGTCCAGTTATATCCCATTACCTTTGGATGTGAACCGTCAGTTTTTTTTGGAACTGAACTGATTCAGAGGTAACTAGATGTACAGTATATGGACACACACAGTGTGTTAAAGAGACTTTTCATGTGTGTATGATGTGACTTTCCAGTATTGTTAATATCTGCTAAAATTGCAATGTATTCAGATTTGTTTTTTTGCCTGTAGAAGGGGTTTTGGCCCCAAACCGTTGCAATTATGTTAATCGGAACTAAATTAACTACTATTGAGTTCTGCAACCCCTGTTGTCTGGATTGCGACATATCAAGCAATGTGTCCTACAGTAGAGACAAGTTAAAGTATCAACATTTTATTGTCAACGTTTCAACAGACCTCGGTTCATCTTTATCAAGACACTAAAACAAAAAAGTGAACAGACTAATAAACCCAAATCAACTTTGGTTTTATTAGTCTGTTCACTTTTTTGTTTTTGTTATCCTGATAAAGATGTTCTGAGCTCCATTGAAACATTGACAATAAAATGCTGATGCTTCAACTTATCTCTGCTGCAAGACCCATGAGTGCTTTTATACCTATTTTGGATTTGTATGGATATTTTTGTGGATGAGCACCTGGGTGTTTACCTTACAAATAGAGTGGTGTGGCTATAGGCTAATAACTTTACAGTATATTTATCGGTACATTGGGGAAAAATGTACAACTTATGTAATCCTTCTGTTTATAGAACAAAAAGAAGATAAATTCAGCACAAGGGTGCAAACGTTTGCTTTTTTCTACTACTAAATAATACTAAATACTAATACTAAATAATAATAATAAATGTTACAAATAAGAGCAGATATTGCAGATACAGTATATAAAAACAATCCAAATGATACCATTGCAAAACATACACAAAAAAATGCAGTAGAATTAACTGAACCATTTCATTTTACACTTTAGGGTAACAGCATATTCTTAAAATTGTATTTTCTTAGATATTGCTCTATTCTACCATTTGGTTTGGGAAAGTGCCTCTCTAGCCTTTTCCTTTGAGTCGTATGTTAATCTGTAACAAAGAACTTAAACACCTTATTAAACATAAACTGTCCTCTTGTCCATGCAGGGCAAGGTGCCTTTGCAAAGCCCCCGATCCACTTATACTAGGGGTAGGCAACTTGGGCACTCCAGCTGTTGTTAAACTACAACTCACATGAGGCACTGTAAGATTGTAACAGCCACAGGCATGATTCCCAGAGCAGAAGCATGCTGGTATATGTAGTTGCAGCACAGCTTGAGTGTCAAGGATGCCGACCACTGCCCTATTAACTCACTGCTCATTTTTTTGCCACAACTGGCAACAAAATCCACTGAGTTGGCTGGGGTCGGATATTAGGGGGAGCAGTCGGATTATTACTTTTGTCATGTGGCAGTGCTTGGGTCTAGTGATTGGCTATTAGACCTAAGCATTGTCACAACTGAGGAAGTCACAAGTTCTACTATAGCCGGAATCACAGAGTATTGTTGCCAGCTATGATAGCGGAAGGAGCAATAGACGGGGAAGCACTGACAAGATGAGTATAAGCCTGTTGCAAAGATATTGCCATGAATGGGCAAGTTGACAATGTATTTTAATATTGCTACTTGCTATTTTTGTTATTTCCCCTCTGTTCTGCCTCTGTTGGATTTGCTTGAGGAAGAGCCTTAAATTCCTCAGAATTTTCTATTAATTACTTCCTTTTAGCAAGATTCCATTTAGAGTTCATAGATTTACTCACCTTGGTGAACTATTAGGGGTGATTTCAAGCTGCTGTGCTCCACCCGGCAGTAGACACTTTGCTGTTCATTGACATTTACAGTTGCGGTCACTGTTATCTGGTAAGTTCCATCTCCATTGGGCAGAGTCTCAGTTGACAAGAAATCCTCTATTTTGTTCTCCTTCCACAAGCTTACATTGATTGGCTCTGGGTAGAACCGGGTCACCATACAGATGACTTCTGTTTCAGATTCTTCAGACCGGCTGATAATGTAGACCTCTGGCTGGACTGAGATATAGTGGTGAGAGGATACAAAGAAATAATTAAGTCCCATATATAATGTGTGTGGGATCATGCTTTTTTTTTTTGCATTATAGTATAGTACACAATACAACGTGCTTCTGTGATGGAATATGGAGTTTGTACACTCCAAATAAAGTTTAAAAAAGAGAAAGCATTTGTTCTCCCGTGTAGGGCTTAGTGCCCCGTTGGACCCACCCTTGGATATCTGCTCAGGCATTTTCTTATGACAAACCCTATGCCTCAGATACTGACCAGGCCTCTTACTGCATTTAGGGATCTTTGTACAGGTGGCAAACAGGTCCGACAACCCACAAAAAGAATGCATTATATCTTTGGCCCATCAATCTTCAATTGCCAATTACCAATACATTTCAGGAAATGAGCTACAAAATACTATCTAGATGGTACAGAGTGCCCACAAGATGGATGCCAACATCCCCCTGCTGTGCTGGAGATGTGGTTCTGATCCTGATATGATGCTTCACATCTTTTAGTCCTGCTCTAAACTTCAAACATCCTGGGATTCTGTGCACAATGTGGTGTTCCAGCTAACTATGGTTGAGCTGAAGCATGACCCAACAGCTTGCCATTAACAATTGATAAACAGGCCCATTGCAAAATACAAAAATAATCCCTCACTATGCACTTATTCAACACGGCTAGTGCCTGCATTCTGTAGCTATGGCAGCAGTTCCAACCCCCAACCCCTCAGCTCTGGTTTCACAAGGTGAATGCCATTTGCCATATGGAAGACCTTTTGGCTTCTCTAAAAAACCTAACTAAAACTTAAAAAAATTAGAAGTTCAGATCCACATGAAGACAATAGTGCTATGTTCAGTCTACTGACCAGTACCTATAGGTTATGGCACCCAGTTAGATTGCTATGTGTCTGCTTACCCTTTTTGGCTGTCCTTGTGGTTTACACCTTGGCTTTATTAGTCTCCATATTGTCTGGCTCTACTTGGAGAGTGGGGTTCTTTTCCCTTTTTCCTCTTTACCCCTCACTTCACAATGTGGACTCTTTTTCATCTTTCTTACTATATCTCTCATTTTCCCCTCCACCTCGTTTTTCCCTTTACCCCCTCTTTTCCCTGCCCCAGAGGTCCGATCTCCCTTCCCCTTTATTTCAACCATCTAGTTTTATTCACCATGTATAGTGCAAATTTTGGCTGCATGGGTCTACAGGTGTGCGTTTCCAAAATATATAAGCACTGGGAATGATCCCAGGTGCCTTTCTCAGGATGTTATTATTGTTCTTGATTGTAATAGTTATAGTAGACATATGTCAAATTTGTCCTAATATGATTTTTTTTTTTTCAATCAAGAAAATTTTTATTTTGTTGTTTTTTGTTTTGCGTATACAACATCATACAAACATATCAAATACATTCGTTTACACTTGATGGTTTGACATGAATCACGGTAAACCTCAGTTCTTCCCATACAACCAATATGACCATGGAGGCACTATACTGAGATATAGAGGTCAACAGTTGCTAGGTAACATTATTAACCTCCCTGGCGGTAATCCCGAGTCTGGCTCGGGGTGAATTTTCAATGCTAGGAGCGGTAACCCCGAGCCAGACTGAATTGCTCCCATAGTCCTAATATGATTTTACTCATTGAACTAGTGTTGCTGTAAAATTTTACTGGGTTTATATTCCCTGAACTGTACCTATGTTAGTATTTCAGTCGATAAAAGAAATTTAAAAAAAAGAAAAGAAAATAAGAAAATCCAAACAGCTCTGGCACAACATATTAGCTCTCCGCTTTAAGAGCCCATTCACACCAGGGTGGTTGCAGATCAGCGTGGTTACCGCGCTGATCTCGCAAGGGAGGTTTTGGGAGTTTTTTATTGCGCTTCAGCACTGAAACGCAATTAAAAATGCCCAAAACCAAGCTGATCAGCGCGGTTCCATTGAAACCTGTATAGAAACCACACTGATCAGTGCGGCAAAAATAGCGCAGAGAGCAGTTTGAGCGGGGGGTGGTTCGGATAGCGTGGTCGCATCAGTGGTCCCCATAGCAATGTATGGGTCTAACACAGGGGTAGCAAACCTCTGGCTCTCCAGCTGTGGTGAAACTACAAATACCATGATGCATCTCTCTTCAGGAGTCATGTCTGTGGCTGTGAGAATCTTGCAAAGCCTCATGGGAGGGCCGGAGGTTTGCCACCCCTGGTCTAACAGATGGGGTGGTGTGAACGGGCCCTTAGCCAAAATTGTTGAAGCACACCTAACTGTGACATGCAATCTTGTGTGATGCAGGAATGTGTGCGTAAATGTGAACTAGGGCTAGTCTAAGATGACACAGATACACTAATGTACTGGATCACATAATAGCCAATGCATTCATAAAAAATGAAACAAGTAATGAAACAGTGACTGGATAGGCTGGAAAATATTTCATTAGAGCTACACAGATTGCATAAGTGGCTACACACCTTACAATCCCCTATTTATAATAATTCTCACATTCTGTATCTGATGAATTACCAGATTTTTCTTGCGAGTGAAATGTTTGACTTCCGAGACTTTCTGACCAATTGTATAAAGGCATACATCCGAGACAGTATAGACAAATAAAGATAACCAAAAGATAATCACAACTTTTGTTTTCAGCCTACACAAAAAAAATTAAGCTCTATAATACTATTGTTCAAATGACTGTGTCCAACCCCTGTGTGCTTTTAGTTGTATAACAGTTTTTACTACATCCGCTGAGGGGAGAGAGCAGAGTCTAATGCAAATTATGTTACTTACTCTGCCTTGTAAAAACGTTTTTCCCGGCTTTTAAAAATAGTTCAGCAAGCTGCTTGCACATATCTGTCAAACTTTGTACAATAAGGTCCATGGTTTGGGAGTCCTCCTGTAAGATTTTCTGTGCAGCCCGGCCCAAAGGATTGGGCTCTGCAACCCATAATTTCTTTGTGAGATTTAAGTGCACTTCATATTCATTATTGAAAGCCAATTTGTAAGCGAAACTTTTATTTTTTACTAAGGGTGATGGACATTCTGTCCAGCACTGAACTGTTACCAAGTATGGGATAGATGTATTCTTGAATTCAGGGATAAGATCTGTGAATTGAGCATAGAAAAAAAACATTACAGGTCCATTTATCTCTTCCACCACCATATCAAAAGGCAGTCGTTATAAAGAGAATGCATAGTTTTTAATTTATATACTAATACACAGGCTGGGAATAGGTGTGCTATACTTTCTTTATAAAACCCAAAAAAGTGTTATCATGGTTGATCTACTAGGAGGGTTGAATGAATATTGAAGGACATCAACATGTTATCTACATGGCAGAGAAACATTTATTTTACTTTTACACAACCAAACATAAACACAAAAAAACTGAAGCCATGTAAAGCCCATCACACTCTTAATGAATCACCAAAAACCACCTTAAAGTAGATCTAAATGCAAATGTTGCAAAATAATATGAGTTTTAACATGTCAATAGATTTTGGACTTTTTTAATTTTGCCTGTCCAATGACTCCGATGCATTTCAGTGTCCTAATGTGTTCTGTTTTAATCATCCCTACCAGCTGTAAGCACATATTTTTGGAGAGGGAATACGGAATCCCTTTTAAAGTACATTCATGGATGAATTAGCAAGTAAGTAATACAAGAAAATCCTGAACAAAGGTGTGAGCACGTCTCTCTTGTTGCAGCATCAGTCCAGTGCTTCTTGGAACATTCACTGTGCCTTCTCTTCCTGAAATGATTAGGCATAATGTCTGCTACCAGCTCACAAAGAAATGCCTAGTGATGGAATGACACTATACATCAAAATGACTTTCACTTTATTACTAGCGGGCCATTAGAACTGAACAGTGAAGAAGCATTAGAAAGAGACTGGTCATTAGGGTTGCCACCTGTCCAGGATTCATCCGGACAGTCTGGATTTTGAGTGCTGTGTTCGGGTTTCATGGCAGCTGAAACCTGGACACAAGATGTCAGGCAGACGGGGGCAACCAAAATTAAGATAGGGGCTACTGGCCCCCCACTGAAAATAGGCTTGACTGTGATACTTATGTAAAGATAACAGGTAATTGATATGCAAACCATCATTGGTCCAAGCTGTCCAATCAAAAAAACAACAGATGCCTAATCAGTGGCGAGCAAGCGAGTGAAAGATGGGCTCTTCCCTGTTTCTTCCCTCCTTCCTCCCTCCTCCACAGAAAGCTTGGTGACCAGGCCTGGGGCAGGGCATGGTGCAGCCCAGGGGGTGTTGTGCTTCACCTTCTCTATACTGTACTATTCTGTACATTCTCTACTTTATTTTTTACACTGTGCTGTAAATTCTCTATTCCATACTGACGTATTCTGTACATTGTAGTGTATTAACTATGCCAACAACTCTCCTGCTATCTGGCTTTCGTTTAGAAATACTTTATGTTAAGATCAATGGCAGTACTATCACAGTTGCCACAGAAAGGTGCCACAGAAAGATACCGGTAGGAGGGCCCCATCAAAATGCAGATATGAACTGGTGATTCAAGGCTTAATTGTGTTAAAGTTTAATTGGCTTATATTTTGCCTTCACAAGCAGAAAAGGAGTAATACTGTAGAAACTCATGTAGGGGCTACATTGGCAACAAATGAGCAATAGTGCAAATACTTGGACAACAAATGAGCAGTTGTAACAAAATGTACCATCATGGAAATGGGCATACAGCAAATGGGAATTGTTACAATATGCAAGTAACAAATAGGCAATCATGACAATACATGGGCAACAAATGGGTAATTTGGAAACGTGGGGTAGATCTGACAAGGCTGCCTGGCACATTACTGCTATGTGGGAGCTCCAGCAATACCATGCGTAACACAACCCGTGCCTTTACAGGGACCTCTGCTTAGTCGTAATGAGTGAAATGGGTGTGAACCCAAGCTTAAAGTACTGAGGGCGAACAGACCACCCGCCAACCCCCCTTCCCTCAGGTACACGACTGGAACAATCCTGTTTCCAGAATTACTGCCTACAGCCTCCTGACTGAAAGTACTTTCTGCTGTACTCTGGGACATCAGGGTGCTCTCAGAGAAAAGAGTTATCTTCGGTAAAAGTAACCTATCTCACTGACCTTTTAGAATGTGCAAATATGTTTAGTGAAAGAGCAGTTATACAATAGTGGTCCCCTCCTTTCAGTGACTTTGCATGCATGAATTGACGCATAAAATATCACAATATACAGCGACAGTATCTTTAAAGGAAAAAGGGGGTGCGGGGGCCAGTGTGATCCGCTCCCGCGCGCCCCCCCCCCCATCTTGGGGGGGGGGCCCAAGATAAAATTTGTAGCATGTCACAGGGTAAGGGACTGATCAGTGTCAGATATCTGTGAACTCAGCAAAGAATTGCACAGGCAGCATGATTTACATAATTGTGTCATCTCTGAGCTGGTATATCGGGCCTGGAAGTATATGAGGACCCTGGATGATGCCTGAACCAAGATGGCTCTGTTCCAGTGGCGTAACCAGAGTTCTGGGCGCCCGGGGCAGACATTTTTTTTCCTTCCCCCCCATTATATAAACAACCACTGGAACTGTACCCTGCACCTCCCCCCCACACACACATGTTTTTATTTTAATTTTTCAAATTTTAATATTTTCTTTTTTTAGAAACTTTTTCATTTTTTGAAATTAATTTTTATTTATTAATTAATTTTTTTATTAAATATTTTTATTTTTTACTTTACTTTTAGGGGCTTCGGGGAAATATTGGGGGTCTAAACAGACCCCTAATATTTCCCTTTAAAAATAGAAAAAGAGATTGAGGACACAGAGTCCTCAATCTCTTTTTCTGTGTCCCCTGTTATCAATGAACAGGAATCCTTTATGAGTGTTCCTGTTCATTGATAACATGGTATGTTTACTATAACTACAATTATGAATGAACAGGAGGAGATGTAGATCACTCCCGTTCATTCAAAATTGAGGATACAGTATACATACCATATCCTCAATTATGTACAAACACTCAGCGATCACTGATCACTGAGTGCTTGTAGCCGCTCTCCTCTCTGACACACACTGACATAGGAGGCTGCGAGAGGAGAGCCCAGCCTCCTGTGACAGCGCTGGCTGTCTCCGCCCCCACACCGCTCTGCTGCACTGTGATAGGTGGCCGAGCGGTGTGGGAGGAAAGACACCGGCCGCTCACAGCGCTCGTCCCGCAGCGCTCGGCCGGCTGTCATTTTCTCTCTGATTCCTTTCATCCCTGCTGAGCACAGCTCTGTGTCCCAGCGGGGATGAAAGGAATCACGGCCGCGCCGACAAAACGGCAGGAAAATGTCACTTTCGGCATTTAGCCGAAAGTGCCATTTTCGGCCGGTGCCCCCCCTTCACTTTTTGCCCGGGGCCCGCGCCCCTGCTGCCCCCCCCCGGTTGTTACGCCACTGCTCTGTTCTACTGATGACTAGAGCAGATGAAGACATTGTCAAGGGGGGTACTGTGATCTTCTGGACAGGTAATACATACTTGATAGTGGTATACTAAGCAGGCATTCATTTTACATGGAAAGTGATATATCTGCTGCTGGACCGACTTAAAGCCTCAAGGTAGATGTTTTTTTTTTTTGCATTATGTTTCCTCATAGGGTAAGCGACATAGTTCTATTTGAGAAAGGACTTACCTTTAAACTCCTGCTGCTCTCGGATTTGTTGAATTTTTTCTTGGAAAGCAGAAAAGTATTTGCTTAGAAACACATTAAATAAGCTCCAGTGGTCAAGGGTTGTGCTTCTGTTTGCCCAGCTCTGCTTGAATTCTAATGCTGGTTTGTTGTAGGTAGCCGCTACCTGAAAGCCTCCCATCTCCATAGAGCTCCAGTAAAACACCTCTGTGTTAGTAATCATGTAAGTCTGCGGCCAGTTTAACATGAAAGAACCTGAGGATGGAGAAGGGAAATCATTATTTTTCTCTATCTGCCCAAACTACACATTTCTTCATCTTCAGTGTTTGTTTCCATCAAATACTCTGTCCTGCAATTTGCTTTATTTTCCCATGCGGACAAAATACATGAACATTTACTTGCAGCTTTATTTACTTACATCTTGAACCTCCATTCTCAGAATCTGAAGGATAAATTTTTTAAAGTTTTCACTTTTTTTGTGTACAGTGTTTACATTGGTCCTGCATGTTGGTCGGCAGGCAGCTCTTTTGATGTGCTGAGCAGCAGAAACGTCTCCATAATTGTGATGTGTCATTACTCGGTAACAGAAAATCAGTATTAATGCTGATTGAGAGATTTCTACAGATTTAGATGTGATGAGTTTCAAGTTTAACAGACTGAAGCATGCTACAGCAATAAGAGGCATATCATTGGTCTGTAATTCATGTTCTAGCTCCTTCTAGCTTCATGTTTTTTGGTCAATGTTGTCATTGCTGAAAGACTGTCTCTGGGGGGAAAAAACATTACCTTGGGTTGTACCCACACTGCAAGGGTATAACGCATTTGAGCGTTACAGAGCTGAAGGAAGAATGACACACATATACTGCTTGAACGTATATACGCAAAAAGTCTCTTTGAATCCTTAGAAGCCAGAAAGTTCATAGGATGACAGGGATCCCAACCTGAAAAAAACAATTTCAGGGAGGTGCCCTTCTCATTCTAGGGAGGTGCATTCTGCCCCCCCTTCCCCATCCGCTGGGGGGGGGGGGGGGAGAGAGAGGAAGACA
>NW_017306483.1:1465739-1479034 GCF_000935625.1 Nanorana parkeri
AAGCTGGCTATTGTACCCGCCCTCTCCTGCTGTCAATCACTAGAAGAGGACCTGATGGAGAACTTGCTATTTTTCGTAAAGCCGCTATACGGAAAAATCCCGTGTTTTTTATTTTTGCTGTTATTTGGGACTCACTAAAAAAACCCGCTTAAGTGGTGAAAGGGTAGTTTTATCACCCTTTCAGCGCTGAAAAACAGAGTGCATAGCTTAAAGCTTCCAGTGTGAAGATGGAAGCTTTATGTAGTGTGCCCCATAAAAATTTTCCCGGATTTCATATTAAAAATCTGGTCACCTTAATTTGGCTCATCCAACCATGTATTTTTGAAGCTGGCTTTGTGCACGGGGGGACATTCATACTGGTGCACGGGGGGACATTCATACTGGAACAGAAAAGGGCATACCCCAGTCTGAGGAAGCACACACTTGTCTAAAATGGCTTTGTAAGCTATTGTATTAATCCTGCCCTTTACTGAAAAAAAAAATTGAATATTTGGTAGGGTGTCCACATACTTTTGGCGTGGTGTAGGCGTGATGGCCAGGCGTCCCCAACATGTAACCATTACATCTACAAGATTGAATTCTCCTTTAAAATGCTGATTCACAGCCTGCCCATGTCTCTATGCATCTTTCCATAGGTGTTTGACATCATTATGCAGCTGTTTTCCCCTTAAAGTAGTACTAAACTCTCTAACTTTGACTAAAAAAATCAATGCAGATCAAACAAATATTCATTGCCCAGTAAAGTCTTTTTTTTTTTATAATTAATTTTGCTCAAGCACTTAGTCATCAGCTTCCCTGAACTTCCTGTCCAGTACAAGGTCACAAGGAAGATCAGTCTCCAGCAGCTGTACATCTCGGGGGAGGGAGAAGGAGTGGGAAGGAAGGAGGGTCTTGCCTTGCTCTACCTGTGTGTTGTGACTAGCACACACAAGAGTGGCTCCATAGTACCCTACAAGGGAAGGGAGCCACCCTAAAACAGGATATCAGGACCAGTGCTCAGGGGACCAGCTGATTCTGCAGGAAACATTTAAACAGCAAGGAGCAGCATCCATTGTAAGTGATTTAATCAGCATTTGAAATGGTTTAAGACTTTTTTAATCACTTTAAATGTGCTTGGTTATAATTAGATAAGCAGAAATGTGTATTAAACTTACACAGGTTTGTGCATTGTACATACCTGTGGATGTGAAGCTCAGGAATAGGTAGATGGTTAAAGTCACAGATGAAAAAAGTCCTTTCATTATTCTTCACTGGAAACTCAACAGTAAAAATCGAAGTATCTATATAACTATATAAAGAAAACAGAGGTGCAGGTAAAAGAACACATCTAGTATGTTCAGCGTTTAGAAAGACAGAGGTGAGCACATTATAACAACCAAAGATGCTGGTAGCCCCACGGCGACAGGTTGTGAAGGTTCACTCGTCTGTGCAGCTGAGCCATGACACTGTTCGGGCTGTACAGCGTCATTGGTTGCTAGGACACAGAGGTTTGGAGGGAGGACAAACTGGCCAAATTGTTTGCCAAGTCCAATGAACTGCAAACATCCCATCATCCCTCATCCCAAGGTTGCTCTGAGTGAAGCACCTTCCAGCTCATGATGGCTCTTTGAAATTCGGTATGAAATAAATCCACATGACCGCTGAGAAGGCAAAGAAAACATCAAAAATGCACACATGCATAAATAATAGAGGCACCACCTCAAGAAAATCTGACAAATGTGGAAAGGAAGAGACCACAAGTTCATTGAGGTTAACCATAACAGGAATAATATGTAAAGTGTTTCCTAAGAACATCAACCATCTCATTATCTTGTTTTTAGGATGTGCCAGCCACAGAGATGATGAGTTACGGGGAAATGTAGTATTCTGATGTTTCATAGTCAACATGTGAAACTTATTAACATAAAGTGGTGAAAGCATCAAATATATATCAGGTGAAAGAGGACAGGAACTGTGAATGGCATGCAGAGGGCAAAGATCTGGACCCCAGTATTGCCTGTGTTCTCCTTGCATCTGTTCTTTTCCTCAATACTGACTTACTATGCCTTGTTCTGTACTGTGTCTCTGTGCGGAGGCAGCCATGTTCCTCATGTGTCAGGGCATCTTACCCTTCTTGCTCTAGTCGGCTGCAGAATGAAATATGTCTGACACTGTTTGTTCCTCTTTGGTGCCCTCTTATGACCAATTCCACAAACATCATCATTCTGCAATTTATGGCAAAACTCCTTACAAATTCCTGTCTCAGAGTTGTAATGCAACACCAGTTCACCATTTAACCATCAACCGGTCCTCAGAGAGCACTATATACAGGTGTACAGGTACTCTTAGTAACTCATACACACGCACTCACATAGGTTGAACTTAATGAACCTGTGTCTTTATTCAAACTCAACAACTATGTAACTATAGATATATATATCTATATATATCTATATATATCATGCCACTGCCTGCAACCGAACTAGATAACCATGTTCCCCACATTAGGGAAGTGGTATGGAAGTGAGCTCCTGCCATCACATAACCAATGAATAAAACTGCAAGTAGAGTAAATAATGTTTTTTTGTGTTTGACATTGAAATGTTTTATAAAAATAATAGTGTGATTTCTATTTCATGAGCTCACATACGATTTTGGTTCAGTAATTTGTAAGTGTAACAAATACAGCTAAGTACTAACTTGTAATTCTAACAGTAACATTGCAGCTTGGGGAAGGAGAAAATGCCCTTCCCCAAGCTACTGCCACATAGTTGGAAGCGTACAATTGTCTAAAATGCCTTTATTGTGGGAGTCACAGTGAATCATTTTGAGAGAGGGGAATCCACATACTTTGTGGATTCACCATACTACTAATATAACTTTTAAATGCGGACCCAGATACTACCCAGCATTCTCTGCATCTTTCTTGTTGGGCAGAATTATACAGATGTTGTCACCTTAACTGAATCCAATACAAAGAGCTTTGCAATAAACTAAAACAACAGCGTACTTTGTACTTACCTGTAGCTTTGAAGCTCAGGAATAAGTCACAGATGGAAGAAGCACTTTCACTCTTCAATGCAGAATCTTCAAAAACTGAACTAAGTATCTACCTATATATAGCAAGAGGAAGGAAACAGAAGGGCAGAAAAACAACCCACATACTTTCATGGGCAGAAACGTTTACAAATCCCTGGCAATGTATTTATTTATATATATATATATATATTCATTTTTTTTTGGTCAGGGAGCCTCAGAGAACACAAAACAAAAAACAAACCCAACCAACAATGAACAAACATGTTTTGGGTTGTTTTGGTGATGTCATTTTGTGAAATGTATTTTTCATTCTACATCCAAATTAAGATTGGGGTATCCCAGCTTTGGCAAATTGATTGATTGATTTTCATAAATGCCACCTGCTCCATGAGCTGGGGAACCAGTTGTGAGCGCTGGGGCGACAAAATATTTCCCGTAATGGAAAATACCCGCTGACTGTGGACCATGGCTGGAAGCAACGACGGACAGAGCACCTGGGCAACTTCGGACACAGCAGGCCACACATCCCTCTTGTCCTGCCAGAATACAAAGGGATCAACAATAAACATGATCTGTACATTCATGATTCTCTGTATAGTAATACATTAGGTGGAATTTTCACCTACCAATTTGCATAAGCTGATATGTGTGCATCTGGGCGGGTCTATCCGAGCAACGCACCTGTGCAGTCCCCCCCAGTGATGGGAAGGGTAAAGTGCACGCCAGGTCCCAATATTGAGCCAGAGGTGGGAAACACAGTAAAAGCCTGGGATAAATGAACAAAGAGGCATGGTCACAGGCCACAGTGCACTTCATATGGGGGCCATGACTAATATATGTATGGGGGAATAGCCCTCTAATTGGTAAAAAAATATATATAGGCGCACAGTAGCCAGCACAACTTACATAAGAGGAATAATCAGGTCGATCAGTATGCCAACCGAAAAGTTAGGAGAGAGAGGGCGGGAAAAAGATAATGTCCCGTCTTTCTCCAGAAGGTCTGTCCTCCAAATGCCTCCAAGCCACCCACACCCAGCGCCGCCGTCTCCCGGCCGCATACTGATGTCGGTGGCTTACTCGGGCGCTGTAACGGTATCCGGCGCAATTACATCAGGTGTGCCATTGCGCCGTCCGCGAGAAAACTCTGCCTATTGATACGCCCCTGCAAGAACCCTCCGAAGGGAGTGACGTGGCCTTGCTCTGATAGTAAATGCAAATCTACTCGACCGAACAAGTTGATTAGGGGGCTAGTTCGATGGATCAGTCAAGATGGGAGGAGCAACCCAGCTCCATGGGTAGGGGCATGAAGGGAAAAGGGGTTTATTACTCGGGAGTCTGATACCGCCCTACTTAGTGCTCTCAGGGAAGCAAAGGCTGCCAAAGTCCCCAACACATCAAAGAGTGTGGAAGGCACAAAGGGGGATGTCCGAACGGCCCGTACCAGACACACACCAATCAGAGCATTCATGATGTATCCACAACACATGTCATCACAGTATATGAACAGAAAATACATTATCCATTACATATATACATATTTCATCAATTGACCAACATCAGCTCCAGTAAAAGATAGTATCCATAGCAGTACAATCAAACTTTTTGTTTAGATCTCTATTTACATTCCTTATTCAGCTTTATAGATCATTGGTTCGACCTCATCTGGAGTACGCGGTCCAGTTCTGGTCACCAGTACTAAGAAAAGATGTCCTTGAGTTGGAAAAAGTCCAGCGAAGGGCAACCAAACTAATTAGGGGTATGGAGGACCAGAGCTACGAGACGAGGCTACTAAATTTAAACATGTTCACATTAGAGGTGAGGAGATTAAGGGGGGATATGATTTCCATGTACAAAATGTTTAATGGTGGTAGCAACATTAGCGATAAACTGTTTAAAATTAACTCCGTTACAAAAACTAGAGGCCATCACCTAAAATTGGTGGAAAAAAAATTCCAGCACAAGGGGCGAAGGGGGTTCTTCACAGTAAGATCAGTTAGGGTCTGGAACTCCCTGCCACAGACAGTGATTTCAGCAAAGAATGTGGAATTGTTCAAGAAACTTTTGGACGATTTCTTAAGGGACCGTAATATACAGGGGTACGGGTACTTCTAGAATGAGATCCTAATAGGTTGGACTTGATGGACTAATGTCTTTATTCAGCCTCAAATACTATGTAACTATGTAGCTCAGTATAGTGGTAAACATGACAATTAAAAGGTAATTCAAGGTACCTGGCCGTATCCTGACCCATCAGAGACTGTCAGATATATTAGGGGGGGGGTTCTCTCCGAGAGCCACTGATGACGTGTGAGATCAAGTTGAATCCTATAGATGCCTTGAGGGGGGGGGTTATGGTTTTTATGGGTCATTGGATGTTGATCATAGTGTTGTGGCATTGAAAGAATAGCCAAATCATATCCCAAGGACCAAAGGGTTGGTCGGGCTCTTAGAGTGGGTTTACTGGTACACTAACAAGGCTAATTAGAATTATCTAATCCTGTGGGTTTTTTAAAATTAATTCTTCTATTGGGTGTTTGTTGTAGTCTAGTGGAAGTGACTAGTATTGCCTGAGGGATGTGAAACATTTCCCGCACCCATGAAAATTAGCTTAGCAAAGTGTTTTTCTCAGAAAGGTAAATTTATCCAGGTTAAAACCACTTTATATAGATGTAAAGGGCAAGAGTCAGTTGTTCTGATTTTCCAAATAATGTCTAAAACTGGTATCTATCAATTGTTCTGACTAATATAAATACATTTTCCTCTCAACTAAAAAGAGGAATAGCAACTTCACCAAACAGGCAGTTGGCAGTGGTGGGGCCTTCACCTTAGACTCTGACTAGACATACCAGTTCAGTTTTTTTAAATGAGAGTAGAGAACTGACTGAGAGTGAATTAAAGTAGAACCTGATGGAGATATAAATGCCTTAACTTTAGCTAAATCAGGTATGTGCTACCTCAAATCTATTTTTATTTCCTCACACTTTTTGATCACAGATTGTATCATAGGTGATGACCTAACACTTCTTCTTGAAAGGTTTGTGTTACAGTACTCTGATCAATTTGACTTCTGGGCTCAGTGTGGGACTGCAGCTGTTATAGACATCAATTGCTGTGGGAACTCACCAGAAGAGCAAAGATCAAGATCAATGGACCTGGGACAAATAGACACTAAACTGGTGCAATTTTACAGTAGCACCAAGGACATCAATCAAAGAAAAACAATCAACAGTAAGCTTATGCTTTATCAGCTCAGTATCTTTTTATTAATTAAAGCTGCCTCAGATGTAAGTACTATTTCCATGGCAGAACGCCCCAACTGGAGAGCCATGGCGAGTGTCAGCAGTTGCAGGGGAAGGAGATCAGAAAAAATATGTGCGCTGATCTCGTATCCATTCAAAGAACCTGGAAGCGACAAGGATTTCAGTACTTCCGGTCTCAAAGCTATCAGGATCTGTGCTTGATTAGCTTCACTAGGCTGCAAAGGTGACATTGGGGTGTCTAATTCACACCCAATGTCTCCTTAAAGAAAACTCTAATTCACACCCAATGTCTCCTTAAAGAAAACCTGTCAACACACTAATTACCTATCACATTGGAGGCTTGTTTGTTCCTTATGTGATAGCAATAAAGTTGTGTAAAAAAAAAAGAAAGTTTAAATAAAATCAATTTAAAAACACCCCTCATAAAATGTTAAAGCCCCTGCCCCCCACATGCACACATATCCCAACATAAACCCAGGAATCATGTTCGGCTACATGTGAAAATGATGTTTGTAGCACACAGGGATGTAACGACAAATCATGGCACCCCATAGTAAAACCTTGGGCTCTCTGGCTAAACCTCTCTTAGAAGCAGTGTGTAATCAATCTTAATATGAAGTATATATCAAGGACAGGCAGCGGGAGAGCTGTCAGCATAGTCAGTGCACTACTAGGGAGCAGCACTGGGGGTAAAAGTTATAGTAGTACTAATAATAATAACCAGAATGTTATTGTATATTATGATAATATGATGAATGCTGTTGCACACAATTCAAACCTATTACAAATTTCTTTAAACGCTGGCTTAATTTAACTTTTTTGTATCACTACTGTCAGAATGTTTATACTGCTCTGATATACAGTTCTATTTATGGAAACAATTAAGAATTTATAGTTAAGGAGATTCCCAATGTATTTCCATAAATCAGAATTTACGCAAGTTCTTTCATTTGCGCTGACTTCGAAGACAAGAGGAATACAAAACTATACAAAATATATATATTTATTTATCAAAAATCAGTGCAAAATAATAATAAAAATATAATTGGTGACAACCAAAGAATAGGGATCAGATAATATCAATCAATTTGATATCACAGGTAATGCAAAAAATGTAACCCCTGGATATTGTTCAAAATATAAATGTAACCAAGATAAAACAACTTTTTAAATGTAATGGGTGTCTTCTCAGTATCTCACAGAATAAGAAAACAAAAGGTTCAGAATTGACAAGTGACTTCTCCCAGCACAGATATTCACAAGCTCTAACTTTCACAGCGCATGGGCGATATTTATCCCATCATGCACAGGGCTGGCAATAAGCCCAGACCAGTCAAAGTAGAGAGAAAATTACCACCAGTATAATTCAATATATATCAGACTAGACCATTGACTAGAAACTGAAATCAGTTTCCTGGAGATTATACAAATGTATATAACAAATGTATATAATTATCTCCCAAGATTGAAAGACACAATTTTTACTGCAGTTAAAAATTATCTCAGATCAATCTAGATCCTACAAGAACTCAATGGTTTACCCAAATATATAGATATATGTGGCTAGTGAATTGCCTAATATACAGATAGAAAGTATACTTTACCAGCAATTTAAACTTAGTTGTTGGGAAGAAGTCAGCAGTCAATGCTCAGCCACCAGGGATAGTCAGGTTCTCTTTAGTTCAGTTTCCTTGGACAGCCGTCCTCAGCTTCTGACCTATCCCCCTGGAATGTATTTGCTTACTCCCTTATCTTGTTCAACTCTCTCTGATGATGGAATCCCCCATGGTGTTGGAATCTCTCTATATATTCCCCCCCTGGGATGTGGGCTTGGTTTAGTGTTCCACGTGATGATTGATGTAAAGCATAACGTCATTCTGTCCTTTTTGCATATACCTTCCCCTCACAATCACCACCGGGGGCACTATTGTTCTATGTAAAAATTGGGAGCATTTCATTTAATTTCACTCATTTCTAAAGATAAGGCAGTGATATGGCCTCTGATCTCTACCCTTGTACAAAACCATGAATATAAAATTTTGACAATACTTAATTACACCGTGTCAGACTTTCGGTCTGTTCCTTCAATTTACAGCTTAGAGAAGATCTACCCTAAAGCCATTAACATTCTTTCTCAATTCCTTAAAATTGAGGTCAGAAGTTTCAAGACACACTGGTTTCTAACACATTAAAATAAAAGAAAATACATTGGCATATACCACCTAATTCTATGCACTTAAAATATAAAACCCCATTATTAATAATACACACTAATATATTTCAATGGGTACACTCAAACAATATATGATGAATATAGTTTGGATATATATAAAAGTACATGTATAACATTTTACTTAAAATCAGTCAATTAAGTAGGCATATAAATGCTGCGTATAATATAATAAGATAATAACATTGTTGCTTATATTTATTACTGCAATGAATAGTAAGGTTTCATAAGGAACTTTTAAATAAGCCCCTTTCTTCTATTCATTGAGCAAAGAGAAAAAAAAAACTCTTTAGAAATTCCAATCTCTTGTAGGGAAGCAAGAAAGTAATCAATCAAGCCCCACACAGGCTGGCACCATCTTTAACTGATGTGCGTCTGAGACCCCCACAATTTACGATCGGAAGAATGTTATACTAACATTCCTAATTTCTCTGTGAACGTCTCTGTCCCAGAGAAGAATGAACTTATATTCACCTTTTAGCACATAGACAAAATGGCTACTAGTATGCCCATAGACACCTCTGTAAATGACATCTTTAGGCCTATGAAATCGATTCCTTTTGGCCCAATAGTTCTGACACTACAAACTCCAGTTCTCCTATAAGGTTTTAACAGAAGTGAAACTGTGGGATTTGTGACTGCATTAGGCATATGTGAATAATTTCAGACTATAGGAGACGTTCAGAGAGCTATACATCTACAATGCTAAGATAGATAAGCAAATGCTCACAATAAATGCACATTTGTGCCGAACATGCACTGAGCAGACACTCCTGGAGCTTGACTTATCATTAGATAACAAATGTAATTGCCCTGGAGAATTCAGCTGACATAACAAAAAGTGTCGCCCGCTTTTGTCCCATCAGTTCCACAATAATTGCTATTTGGCAATGAAGCAACATTTGCACAAGGATTTAAATACTATAATTGAAAGCCCTGTATGGTTCTTTTCCGTTGCTCGGCCCAGTTGATGTATCTGACACACCTCTGTCTGTTCTCCTCCAGTAACATCCGTTCATCTGGCCCCAAGGATGGATATGTATCTTCTGCTTGGTGCAAAAAAAAAAATTGCATGAATTAGCACCTGTCACATAGCAGTGACAAACAAGAAACCCTCTCAACCCCACAAAGGAGGTCAGAACAGGTTCCTTAAATCAAAATTTTTCCGATGCCTTTATTTTGGTTGGCTGTTTTTGAACCCTTTCTAGGTGCCTTTTATTTCTTATCACCGTGTGGTGTGCAGAATTATACTGTATATTCTAGATTAGTGGTTCCCAACCTGAAGTAAGCATACCCCCATGGGAACATTAGTGGTAGAAGAAGGACGTGACATGGCCACCTAACTGTTTGTAACTAGGCCCAGGGAATGGTTGCCAGGAGGAGGCAGGGAGTGGGTGGTCCTACATGGTATTCGTCCAATGGGAGCCTGACAATGGGACATATGTGCAAGACTATGCTGCTCTGATACCCAAAGCCTGCATGGGAGTCCTGGCTCTGGTGCTGCTGCACCAGAACCGGCCTGACCCACCTCTCCTTAGGGTCCCACTACCCACCAGTCCACAATGAAGCATTTGATCAGATCAGACCCGCTCCACTCTGCAGCATCAATCCCCTCAATTACACTCTTCATGGAGCACTAAAAGTGCTGCTGTGGCTCTCCCTGAACTACAACACACAGGTGAGCCACTCTCACTGAGAAAGAGACATTTTTTCCCTCCAGTGGCACCACTGACACAAGGACATTTTTTCCTTATACTCAGGGCTCGAAAATCCACTCGTCTGCTCGTCTGTGACGAGCAGACAGTGGAGCCCGACGAGCAGCTTCCAGGCCGGCCGTTGTAATTACACGGCCGGCCGCGAGCTTTACAGTCAAGCGGTCGATCGCTTGTGTCAGAAGCTGTCACTGCCGTTGCCGGTCCCGAGATCCGCTGTGCCCGATGCGGCCGGGACCGGCACGGCTCTGTAACAGGAGATCAAAGGGAGTTCAGTACACGAACTCCCTTTGATCTCCTCTCAGTCCCCGAATGACTGATGCCGGGGCATTTCATCCTTCACCATTGCTAGCCCCATATTTTGCAGCTCTACTAAACTCATCAACCATTGACTATTGACTATGACCATTAAATACGCGGTGGAAAAGGACATTATGTATTCTGCTATTAGCCACACCATAGTCTCTCGCCCTGTCCCATCAACAGTATCAGGCCCACTGATTTACAAATGTTCCCAGGTGTGTAGTAGCAGGGGCCTCATAGGTTCCATCCACCAACAGCTGTCACAGCATTCTGCCATGCCAAGCACTCCGATTTGGGATGGGGAGGGGGGGGGGGGATCTAAGCAGAAGACATAATAAACGAATGCCGCATGTATCTCCTTATTCATACAACCCAATTGTTTATTTGCTTTTCCATCTTCTGCTTGAAGCTCAGAGCCGTTGCTGAAAGCCCATTTCCTGGCTATTTTTTTAAAGATACCCCAAGTGTTGTAAAATGTTTAAAAAAATGCAGTTCTGGCTGTGATGCTCACCTCCTCTCCTCTCCTTTTGGGTTGAAGGTCCTTTCACAACTGCAGCTAGTAACAATGTAACAAAATAGTTATACTGTATCTTTACGGTCACTAGACCATGGATTTCAGCACCGGGGTCACACTGACAGCTAGTCCCGGCAAGAATGGACATGTGAATGTGAACTAGAGGGGGTGGAATAGGGGTCTAGTATGTATTATGTATGCAATGTGGGTTTCAACCAAAGTTCTGCAAGGTGTTCATAGTATATCCTTAGTCCATGTGGGTTTATAACTGATCGCTTTGTCACATTAATCTGTGCTAATAAATGCCTGTTCCAGGTATTTATTACCTTTCACATAGGTCACAGTATTCCCCGTGCTAATGCTTCCATCTGTTTTTCTCTCCATTAGGATGGAGCCATCTTTATTCAGGCATCGTCCAGGGTAACCATCTACTTCCTGGTTTGAGATGACACAATCATGTAAATCCCGGTGGCTGTGTTTACAAATGTCTGACACAGATCAGTCCATGCTGCTGCAGCCTCTCATCTTTGACATGCTACAAAGTTGCAATAGACAATCTGATTGGGAGGAGAGGAGACTGAAGAAATGCTTTATCCTGTCTGCAGCAGATGGATGACATCATCTCAGGCCAGTCAAGTCACTCACTGAAGGCTAGCTGTTTAATGAGAGTAGGTGGAGTTTCTTTTATTATAATGTATAGGCCTGCATTAAGTCAAGGAAATAACTAGAAAAGGTTAGACTATGAAGGCCACAGTTCCAGATCTTTAGCACAGGTTTTCTCCAAAGCACATCTATTTTATGAGCCTTTTGTGAATTTTGGATTGTGTTATATGGTGATGCAATCTCACCTGTGCTTTTTATGCTGCATCACAAAACATGCCAGTGTGAACGCACTGAAAATGGCCGTGATTGTGATTCCTGCAAACAGTCTACTTGGCCTGCCGTGCTTCTTATCTGCAGAAATGATGAAATGAAGCCAAATCTTAACAAGAAGTAACATTCATAAAATACATAATTACACAAGTAATACAATCATATATATGCTGTTGCATTTCCAACAAAGAAAATGCGTGGCTTAGCGCATGGAGCGGTGAGACGTGCATCGGATCGTCTCCCACTTGTAAGGGCATCTACTCTCCCTCTAAGCAGCACAACTTACCGCACAGCTTCTTAGATGGGTGGACGTAGAGGCAAGGATCAGCGGCAGACAAACAGTGGCCCCGCTCCGCGAGAAATCCACCACTTTTTTGCCCGCACATTCACTTTGGCCTCCGTGCCTGAATCCTCTCATGCTACCAAGATGGCGCCGGTGGAACTTTCCCCAGCTCATTCCAATGCTGCACAGCAGGAACAGGTGAGCCTGTCACAACGCTCTCCCTCGTCCCCTGGCTCAGAGAGGCTGTCACACCGGTCCAGGAGTATTTCCCAAGCCTCTCTCAGCTCACAAGATGGCTGGGATATGGAGGCCTATATTAAAACCATGCCCACTAGGATAGCAAGGAACACTACAGCGAAGAACACAGAGCAGGCTGACTAAGAGAGAGCAGGGCAGGTAGGAAAAGCAGACACAGTGAAGTGAACCAAATGCACACAAAAGCAAAACAGCCGACAGGCAAGTATGGCCACTCAAACCACCAAGGTGAATGCCCAGCAACTACCACAGGGAAACACAAGGGACTGAGAGCCAATAGGAACACTGAGAGTAGTAAAGGGGAAATACAGCCAAGCAGGGAATACACAGAGGTACACAAGGACATAAGGGGAACATGGAAAATCTCCAGAAACTCAAAAGGTAGATCACAAGGAACACTGGAGGGTCCGGCAGCCTAAAACAGACTCTTTGCTTGAACACTGAGCAACAGGTGAGCTGAGGCTAAATTGGGAAAG
The DNA here is from genome assembly GCF_000935625.1 of Nanorana parkeri. NCBI lineage: Eukaryota > Metazoa > Chordata > Amphibia > Anura > Dicroglossidae > Nanorana > Nanorana parkeri. The sequence continues at coordinate 1,478,664 of NW_017306483.1, forward strand.
AAGAGAGAAGATTGGCTGCAGACCTGTGAATCCTCATAGGCTGACAGCCAAGCACCTAGAACAGAGGGGAAAATCTGACATGGAAACTGGAAAAAAGGGAACATTTGGCATGGATACCAGGACAGTGACAATGTCAAGTAAATTAAAAGAATGACTAAAAGTCAGGTATGTACATGTGTGGCTATAGAACAAACACTTAGGCTGGGTTCACACCTGAGCTTACTGGGTTACTATAGGCACGTTTTATGCGCGTTTTTTAAGCTAATTTTTAGCACGTTTTTAAGTTCAGTGAAACGCGCATTCGACGCTCGTTTTTATACCTCCCTTGCGGTATGATTTTTTTTCTTTTTTTTTTCTATCTTTTTTTTTTT
>NW_017306483.1:1480700-1483152 GCF_000935625.1 Nanorana parkeri
AAGCAGAAGACATAATAAACGAATGCCGCATGTATCTCCTTATTCATACAACCCAATTGTTTATTTGCTTTTCCATCTTCTGCTTGAAGCTCAGAGCCGTTGCTGAAAGCCCATTTCCTGGCTATTTTTTTAAAGATACCCCAAGTGTTGTAAAATGTTTAAAAAAATGCAGTTCTGGCTGTGATGCTCACCTCCTCTCCTCTCCTTTTGGGTTGAAGGTCCTTTCACAACTGCAGCTAGTAACAATGTAACAAAATAGTTATACTGTATCTTTACGGTCACTAGACCATGGATTTCAGCACCGGGGTCACACTGACAGCTAGTCCCGGCAAGAATGGACATGTGAATGTGAACTAGAGGGGGTGGAATAGGGGTCTAGTATGTATTATGTATGCAATGTGGGTTTCAACCAAAGTTCTGCAAGGTGTTCATAGTATATCCTTAGTCCATGTGGGTTTATAACTGATCGCTTTGTCACATTAATCTGTGCTAATAAATGCCTGTTCCAGGTATTTATTACCTTTCACATAGGTCACAGTATTCCCCGTGCTAATGCTTCCATCTGTTTTTCTCTCCATTAGGATGGAGCCATCTTTATTCAGGCATCGTCCAGGGTAACCATCTACTTCCTGGTTTGAGATGACACAATCATGTAAATCCCGGTGGCTGTGTTTACAAATGTCTGACACAGATCAGTCCATGCTGCTGCAGCCTCTCATCTTTGACATGCTACAAAGTTGCAATAGACAATCTGATTGGGAGGAGAGGAGACTGAAGAAATGCTTTATCCTGTCTGCAGCAGATGGATGACATCATCTCAGGCCAGTCAAGTCACTCACTGAAGGCTAGCTGTTTAATGAGAGTAGGTGGAGTTTCTTTTATTATAATGTATAGGCCTGCATTAAGTCAAGGAAATAACTAGAAAAGGTTAGACTATGAAGGCCACAGTTCCAGATCTTTAGCACAGGTTTTCTCCAAAGCACATCTATTTTATGAGCCTTTTGTGAATTTTGGATTGTGTTATATGGTGATGCAATCTCACCTGTGCTTTTTATGCTGCATCACAAAACATGCCAGTGTGAACGCACTGAAAATGGCCGTGATTGTGATTCCTGCAAACAGTCTACTTGGCCTGCCGTGCTTCTTATCTGCAGAAATGATGAAATGAAGCCAAATCTTAACAAGAAGTAACATTCATAAAATACATAATTACACAAGTAATACAATCATATATATGCTGTTGCATTTCCAACAAAGAAAATGCGTGGCTTAGCGCATGGAGCGGTGAGACGTGCATCGGATCGTCTCCCACTTGTAAGGGCATCTACTCTCCCTCTAAGCAGCACAACTTACCGCACAGCTTCTTAGATGGGTGGACGTAGAGGCAAGGATCAGCGGCAGACAAACAGTGGCCCCGCTCCGCGAGAAATCCACCACTTTTTTGCCCGCACATTCACTTTGGCCTCCGTGCCTGAATCCTCTCATGCTACCAAGATGGCGCCGGTGGAACTTTCCCCAGCTCATTCCAATGCTGCACAGCAGGAACAGGTGAGCCTGTCACAACGCTCTCCCTCGTCCCCTGGCTCAGAGAGGCTGTCACACCGGTCCAGGAGTATTTCCCAAGCCTCTCTCAGCTCACAAGATGGCTGGGATATGGAGGCCTATATTAAAACCATGCCCACTAGGATAGCAAGGAACACTACAGCGAAGAACACAGAGCAGGCTGACTAAGAGAGAGCAGGGCAGGTAGGAAAAGCAGACACAGTGAAGTGAACCAAATGCACACAAAAGCAAAACAGCCGACAGGCAAGTATGGCCACTCAAACCACCAAGGTGAATGCCCAGCAACTACCACAGGGAAACACAAGGGACTGAGAGCCAATAGGAACACTGAGAGTAGTAAAGGGGAAATACAGCCAAGCAGGGAATACACAGAGGTACACAAGGACATAAGGGGAACATGGAAAATCTCCAGAAACTCAAAAGGTAGATCACAAGGAACACTGGAGGGTCCGGCAGCCTAAAACAGACTCTTTGCTTGAACACTGAGCAACAGGTGAGCTGAGGCTAAATTGGGAAAGAAGAGAGAAGATTGGCTGCAGACCTGTGAATCCTCATAGGCTGACAGCCAAGCACCTAGAACAGAGGGGAAAATCTGACATGGAAACTGGAAAAAAGGGAACATTTGGCATGGATACCAGGACAGTGACAATGTCAAGTAAATTAAAAGAATGACTAAAAGTCAGGTATGTACATGTGTGGCTATAGAACAAACACTTAGGCTGGGTTCACACCTGAGCTTACTGGGTTACTATAGGCACGTTTTATGCGCGTTTTTTAAGCTAATTTTTAGCACGTTTTTAAGTTCAGTGAAACGCGCATTCGACGCTCGTTTTTATACCTCCCTTGCGGTATGACTTTTTTTCTTTTTTTTTTCTATCTTTTTTTTTTT
>NW_017306483.1:1483267-1497314 GCF_000935625.1 Nanorana parkeri
GGCTCGGGGTTCCCACTTTGTTACCCCCGAGCCACACTCGGGAATACCAATGGATACGCGCTGAAATATGCCCCAAAGAAGCTCCTGTACTATTTCGGGGCGTAGGGCGTTTTTCGCGCATTTTGAAATACGCCCAGGTGGGAACCATGCCCATAGGAGTTAATAGGATTTCACTGCTTGAGCGTTTTTCAGCGCTTCGATCAGCGCTGAAAAACGCCCAGGTGTGAACCCAGCCTTAGGAGCAGTAGCATAGCAGACCTACAGTGATCCACCTTTGTATAACAGCAGTCATTTCTGGAGCAGCTTTAGTGATTGGGTTGCGTTTCTAAAACCATCTGGACACAGAGCTAAGCTTAGGTTCCCGGCATGCCTCAACTGCGGTAGCAAATCCGGAGCCAGGGCTGGCAAACATGGAGCACTGTGGACACTATTCAGACATTAAAGGCTAAGTTTACTTTTCAAGGTTCATGTTGTACCGATATTCAGGGTGTAACATCAAGCATGGTCACATCACCACTGATCCACTGAGTCACGGTTGCAATGCTTTACTGGGTCCAATACAAAAAATAAAATAAATGCACATTTTTTTTAAATAAATATGTGTGTATTTATTTATTTATTTATGTATTTAAAGTGGACTTTACCTTTTAGGTGTTTCTAGCATCAGATTTATTTTCTTGGTAAATGTACAGAAGCTATGCCATGTGTACGTGGATCATTTCTGTGTATTTTCTACCTATTACAGAGATCAGAGTGCCTTCATCTACAATTTTTTTTCTCAGTAACGATGACTCCATCTTTGTTCCTGTATCTTCAAGGTTTGGAAACTACTTCCTGGACAATGTTGGACCATAGACAACACAATCATGTAGATCCTCATGCCTGCAAGGCAGTGATCACATTCTTGGAACTTATGATGTTTCACCCAACTCAGCCCACTGCTGCCGCCTCTCACCGTGTGAGCTGTCAGTACTGTATATTACATTGTATATTCCGAGTGAGTGATGACTGGGGGAAGGAAAATGGAAGAAATGCTTTGTCCTGTCTGCAGCAAACCGATCACATTCTTCCTACTATTACTCATCATAGTCACTTTACTGGAGCTCAAGGATGGCTTTTTGATAACGAAAAGTACAGTTTCTTTAATTATACTTTTGTCATATATTGTGATAGGTCAGGGATGTATTCCTGCAGACTAAAGTTGCTGATAGACTAAAGTTATTGCAGACTAAAGTTACTGATACTATAAGGTCAAATTTAATACCAGCTAGGAATGGAACAGAATATTAATCTTAAACTTGTTTTTTTCAGTTCCTCTTCTGCTTCCTTTTTGAGAATTGTTATAGAGAGAGCTTTCATTAGCTTGGAGACTTCTACTAAAATTCCATGTGCTTATTACTCACCCAGATATGCTATTAGAGGCTCCTTCAAGCTGTTGTGCTCAACCTTACAATAGATGATTTGTTGTTTGGTCAGATTTAGACTCTTCAGCACTGTTATCTGGTAAGTCCCATCACCATTGGGTAGTATCTCGGTTGACAGCACATCCTCCATTTTGTTCTCCTCCCACAGGCTTACATTGATTGGCTTTGGATAGAAGCCGGTCACCATACAGATGACATCTGTCTCAGATTTAGAAGATTTGCTGGTAATGTAGATTTCTGGCTGGACTGAGATATAAAGTTGTGGATATGTGAGGATACAATAAGGGGACATGGAAGAGTCAAATGTAAGAAAGAATGAAAAAATAAACATATGCTTTTGATAGATTTTTTAAAAAATGTTTTCCTTTATCCAGGTCATGGTTATGTGTCAAAGCTTTTAGTAATGTGGAAGATTTTTGAGCACAGTCACCAGAATCCACTATGCTTTTATGAAATATGGCAAGTAGTAATATATGTATATGGCAGTGGCGTAACAATCGCCATAGCGACCCAGGCGGCCCGGCAAGGACATCTCCTGATCCCGTGCGGGCCGCCTGCGTCGCTTTGGCATCTCATTCTGCTGGCTGTCACTGGCGGCTGTGAAGAGTAACGCGCCATTGTTCAGATCGCTGTCAGTACTCTGTGCAGCGGCCAGTTCCTCTCCACAGCCGCTGCTGGGTCAGTGACAGCCAGCAGCGGTGGAGGAGGAGGCTGGACCTGGCAGTGGAGGAGGCTGAACCTGGCAGTGGAGGAGGAGGCGGGCCCAGCGACAGATTAGAGGCGGGGCCCGGCGATGGAGGAGGCGGGGCCCACCAGCGACCGTGGAGGAGGAGGAGGTGGACAGCCGGTCGGGGCTGAAAGGTGAGGGGGTGTGACCAGCCCACCTGAGACCCTGCAGAGCCCACCATACAGAGTCTATGGTGGGCTCTGCAGGGTCACTCTCAGCTGGGCTGTGTGGGATCTCAGGTGGGTTCTGCAAGGGGTGTAACTAGAAATCACAGGGCCCCATACAAAATTTAGCTATGGGGCCCTGTGATTTCTAGTTACGCCACTGGTATATGGCTCCCAGACCCGATTTGCAATTCGGGATCCGAATTTCCAAATTGCATTCGGGAGCTCCTGAATGCCATTCGGGTATGGGATCCATAAACATATATTACTAAAACTGAGTCTCCCAGACCCGAGTGGCATTTGTGAGCTCTTCAGTGTAATTTGGAAATTCGGATCCGGAATGCCCTTCGGGTCTAGTAGATTCAGCTTTAGTATTAATATCTGTATATGGTTTTCTCTGGTATTCGCAACAAATATTCGTAAACTCATCCAAAATTAACGAAACTCATCTGAATCCGAAACCCGAACTGAATTGAATTTCAGATCCGAATCCCAAATTCCGAAATAACAAAATATCCGAACAAAATGTTTCCGCAGCTTACATGTCTACTGCACAGAGAGGGATCTGTGACTAGATGATTCTGAGGTCTGACTTCAGCCCTTCTATACTGGAAACCTCACAGTTTAGTTTTCCTAATCAACCCCCCCCCAATGGGGTATCTCCTACCCCAGACACCATAGCAGCCACGTCGGCTGTTATGCCTATTGTTATGCCACTGCATACTACTTACTTTTTCTTGAAAAGGCTTCCTTCCCCACATTGGAAAATATGGTGGCCAACTGTTGGCACAGGACTTTCACCTGCTTCTCGATGTTTTCCAGTGTTTGCCTGTCTTCCTGCATGATTTCCTGCACAGACTGGGAACAATGCATACGGCCAGCAACCCACAATCTCTCTGCATCATTTAAGTGCACCAGATCGTTTCCTTCTACCGCCAGCCTGTAAGTGAAAGCTTCCTTGTTGTCAGCGGATGAAGTGGGACATCCTGTCCAGCACTGAACAGTATAGGCACCTGAAGTGAATTGATAGTAAAAACAGGTACAGTACGTATCAACAACATTATAAGCTTACTGGGAGGTATTTGGTGGTGCAGATATGTGTGTTGATTGATAACTGCATAGCAAAATCATTACAGGTCCTCTTAGGTATTGGACCTCCATAATTATTAAAAAGAGAAAGAACTATTTAGACTTGAGCTATTGTAGATCAAGAACCTGGGCCACTCTAAATTAATGTTGTTGTGTATTTGCCATTTTAGACACATATGTGAATGTGATAAGCCTAATATAGACAGCATGATCAATGACAGCTAAATGTACAGTAAACTTTCTGGTTTTCGGGTTTCAACTAACCAAAATTCTCAAGTAACCAGAAAAAAAAAGAATCCCTGTGTACTTTGTTCTGCTGATCTACGGCATGTATTATCCTGGAAATTATCGTGTGTCTATTTGTCTTAATTTACTTTTAATTAGTGCATTTCAATATTAATATGTAGTCAATACAGAGTTTATGTTATGATATGGTATAGTATCGGGTATGGCATTAGTTAGACCCATTTTTAATAGTAATTCTCAAGCAACCAGAAATTACATTTATCCGGAATCTACCAATCCCCGTGGATGCTGGGTAACAAGGAGTTTACTGTATTAAGCATTTGGTCTATTTCCTAATTGTATATATACACAGGACCAGCCATATTTTCTCAACATACAGGGTCTTCTGCTCAGTAGTGCTAAACACCGACCATGGCTCCTTGCTTTAATGTTTTACGGTTTTTCCAAACCTTCTTTTGCAAATAAATGATGTTTACAGAGCTCAGTAGCTAAATCTGCCATGATAATGCTGCCCCCAGGAAGTGGGTCCATGACACTCTGTTCTCAAAGAAAGTGGGTTGAATGATGTTGGCCATCATTTAACCCAGAAGACTGGCAAGATAATGTAGGAAAGAAATGACTGCAGAAGACAACTCTGAGTTGAAGGTGAGTATTGCAGTGAGTAGATTAGTATTAGTTTTACTTTAATTGGCTTTTTTTATATAACTTAAGCTGGAGTTCTATTTTACAGTCCCCTGTGTTTATGGTGTTCTATGTTTCCTCCCAACATATTGCATAGTCTACAACTTGTAATTTGCTAATCACTTACCTTTAATCCCGAACTCATTATTGATCCTATTTATATGTATTTGAAAAGCAGAAAAGTATTTGCTCAAGAACACATTATATAGACTCCAGTAATCATCGGTCCGGTTCCCCTTTGCCCAGCTCTGCTTGAATACAAACTCTCGCGTAGCGTTGTAGGTAGCCAATATTGGAATGTCTTCCATCACCATAGAGCTCCATAGAGTCAGTTGTCTGTCACTGGACACATAGTAACTCTGCAGCCAGTCCAGCTTGATGGAACCTGGAGAGTAAGAGGGACACAGCTCATTGCTCTCCAGGACTTGCCTTGAAAGGAACCAATACTGACAAATGACATAAGCTGCATCACTGAACCCTCTGAAACTACTGGACTTTCTGAAAATGCTATTTTGTTGATCCCGAGGCTTTGATGCTTTATCATTCACACCTCCAGACCTAAAGAGCCTGGCATAGATTTTGGGGGGAACCCCACGCACTTTTTTTTTCCACTTGGGGGGTTCCCTTCAGCTTTTTTTTCTCTTCTGCAGACTTAAAAAAAAGAAATGTTTTTATTTTTTTTATGCCTGATGTCACTGTGCTGCAACAAAAATTTGTCCACAAACGAAAATTCGTACAGACTACTACTAATGAATTTAGTCCAAATCCGAACCCCGAACCAAATTGACTTTCGGACCCGAATCCCGAAAAATGAAATAACAGAAAATCCAATTGAAAACGAAACGAAACTAAACAAATTTTTTGGCCGGTGCACATGTCTAAGCTCCACCATGCTTCTGTCTTTTGACTTCAGACATCATTCTATAAATGTGGGCATTTTAAATCGAACCTGTGTTCAGACTATGCACAGAAAATTACCTTTCCTATTACATGCTTTTGCTACAGAATCCTGACAGCCAGCCAATCTTATAATGTAAACATTCAGAAGGTGTTTCTAAGCTATTAAAATTCCACTAAAACCAGACTTTAGATCCTTTGGTATGACATTGAGGATCGTTGAGAATTATGTAATTCACGGTACTAGTAGCTAGAGAGGTCAGTGAGGGCTTAATTAAAAACCCTTTCATTGCATGTTAAGAATGTGTAAATACTTGAATGTCCATAGTCTGGGTACAGGTGCACTTAAAATTTGCTTTGCCATAATCAGATATATTACTTATAAAAAAAGAAGGAACTCCTAAGATCTCTGCAATCCTCCAGTCCTGATCGCAGGTGCTCACTTCTCCTGGGCCTGTTCCTCCCACACACCATTCAGCAAAGTTTGGGAGCCTCACATTGCTTCCAAAGGGTAAAAAGCAGCTTTATTGTTCAGCACAAGCATAGACACTCCACCCAAAATCCTCTTTACTACTGGGGATTAGTCATCATAGAGCATATGATTAAACCTCCGTTCACATTTGTACAGGTCAGACAGCACACACGTGTATGCGTGTTTTTGTGAGTGGCGTATTAAGCACCCTATTCATTTCAGTGGGCTTCGCTATGCATAACAATGGCACCAAAGAAGTCCCTGTACCTTTAAAACAAATAAAACCACATTTTTACCATGCATTTTGGTGCAATTTCACCCACATGAAAGAACACGGTGTAAGCAAGGTATGTTGCAGTACAATAAACACTTATGAAGTAACACACGTTTTGGAGTGCTGCAGCAAAGCACGTCTTTGCGCACACTGCCCTAGCACATACAGGTGAAACTCGAATAATTAGAATATCGTGCAAAGTTAATTTATTTCACTAATGCAACTTAAAAGGTGAAACTAATATATGAGATAGACTCATTACATGCAAAGCAAGATAATTCAAGCCGTGATTTGTCATAATTGTGATTATTATGGCTTACAACTCATGAAAACTCCAAGAACCCCAAATCCACAACCTCAAAAAAGTAGATTATTACATGCAATCAATAAAACAAGGATTGTACATAGAACAATATCGGACCTCTGAGAAGTACAAGCATGCGTATGTACTCAGTACTTGGTTTGGGCCCCTTTTGCAGCACTTACTGCAATTACTTTTGCACGATATTCTAATTATTCGAGTTTCACCTGTATGTAAATAAGAGATAAGGCTCTAGGACTAAGCCCCAGTATGGGGTGAAACATGTCAGAAGGAGGATCCTGTCTGTGCTTGCGCCGAACAATAAAGTTGATGTTAGTCCTATGAAATGGTGCGCAACTCCATAACTTTGCTGGCTACCATAATCAGATAACTGGAACACTACACTGAAGGAAACCAGGTTATGAAGTGTACTTACCTGTAGCTGTAATGCTCAGGAGTAACTGGAGGGATAAAGTTAGAGATGGGAGAAGAACCTTCATCCTCCTTCATCGGGCATGTAGTAAGAAAATAACTATATACAGTATCTATATAACTAAAGTAAGCAGAGAAGCAAACTGACAGATGTGTATGTATCAAGGGCAGAAAACCTTTCATCTCCTTGTTGTATGGAGGAGGTAGGAAGCACAGCTGTGGAGTGGTACAGTTGTGGCGGTGATGGTGGATATGCGGCAAGAGCTTCCTCTATACACACACACCAATACATATCGATTTATAGGTTAGGCTGCTACAAGAATATTTTTTGTTTCACACAAAGTAACATCATCATCATGAAATTATTATAATGTTTTGATGTGGTGTGTGTGTGTGTGTGTGTGTGTGTGTGTGTGTTTGTTTAAATGTATATTACTGCATATTAATTTGTATATACCTGAGTTGGTTGGGTGTTGAAAGTGAGAAGTTTTTTTTTTTATTTTGTGTTTTTTTGGGAAAAACTGTCGTTTTTTGTATTATTATTTTGTGGTAAACTATTAGGGAGATATTCATCGTGTGTAAGATTAGGTTAGATATTATTATATTAGACAGACGTAATTGCAGGAGGTAGCATGAAGGTCTTTGCATTTAGTATACATACAACGTAATTGATGTATGTGGAAAGATATATTTGTTTTAGGTTACAAATTTCTATGGTTTCATCTGTGTTTCGAGCAGCTGTGTATATAGGATATACTATTCTGACTCCGATTGTTGTATTAGCATTTTATCCCTTGCTGAGACCTCTATGCCTGGCCTGTATAAGCAGATATAATCACTGCGGACAATCCTTATCAGATAGCTGAACTCACCAAATACCTTTTCCACAAAGTGCTTTATTGGTAACAGCAGACAACAGGATACAGCAGATTAATGAACAGATGGTATTTGAAGGTCAGAGATGGTAATGTTTCCAAACAAGCATATACATGTGGTCATATTACAGTCAGCCATGACACCAGAAACGACAAGTTTAACAAGAAAGAAGTACATCACACACAAGGGGAGGGAATACAGAAAACATGGTGCAATAACCAAAACGATCACAAGATGGCAGTATAATAACCAGCTAATACCACAGATAATGGCTTAAAGGGTTATTAAACCCACTGTTTTTTTTTGCATATATCTACTGCTAGCAAGCAGTAGATATATGCAAAAAGTGTTAAAAAAAAGGAAACAGATGAGGGATAGATGAAAAGGACAGGAAAGAAGAAGATCGGATTAAGAAACATCATTTAAAGTAAAAGCTTTAATTAACGTTGGGGGGAGGGAATTTTTTTTTTAACTTTAATGTCACTTTAAGGAAAATTAGCTATAAAAATATCTAAATTCACATTTGTAAGAACACCAACTATGACTATGAATTCTGTGATATTTTTACAACTGTGTAACAGCACATATAAAATGCACATTAAAAGAGGGTTATTCACAAAAGGGTGAAGAGTTTGGAGAAGGCAGGAAAAGTGAACAATCTAGGCCAAAAAAAGCTGATTTGAAAAAATTCTCCAATTCAGCTCACTACCCAGTTCAGCTATGTTGTCCTAGATTGTTCACTTCTCCTCCTGCCTTCTCCAAACTCTTCACCCTATTGTGAAAAACCCCTTAAGTGTTTCTAAACCCAGGAACAAAAATGTAATTATATTGGACCACATCATTCATTAGACATGGTGGCTGCATTAATTTTCTTTTTACAGTTTTCATTTATTTTACTTTCACCTGGTATACCTCCCATTAACACACTTCCTGTCCCTGGGTTGCAATGCTCACTAACTGTACTATGAAGCAGCAACGTTGTCACCCTGGGACAGGAAGTGTGTTAGGACAGCAGAATACCTATCATTATCTTTATAATAATGGGGTGTTCTGTAGTTCACAGATAGAGCTGGGAATAATGTAACCTCTAATAATCAGCACAGGTATACAGAAAATTATCAGCTCACTGGATTTCTAGCTGGATGAATAGCCATTTTTTTGCAAGATATATGTTATAACAATATTCTTCCAATGGTATAATTAGTGGGCGAAAAGGCAGCAAATAAGTGAAGTTCATTGTTGGGGTTTACAAACATAGATAAGGATACCCAAACTCAAGAAAGAAAATGTAATATATTGTAGCTTAATGGTCCTTATTAATGTGGCTGCATTCGTTTTAATTTGTTTCCTGCCATGTACATTTCCTACAAGCGGGACCATTCCAACAATGACACAGCCGGAGGCTGTTGCCTCAGGTGGCTTCTCTTTGGGTCACTTTGGGGGGCAGCATGAAGACCACCTTCTTTCTGGCCAGAGCTTCCCAGGAGCCAGGTGTGGAGATCTGTAAGGTTAATACATATCTCGCAGCCCAGCTCTTAGCAACCTGCTCTTGCTGGTGTCCCGCACAGATCTTGGCAACTAGTGATGTCAATAAGCTGGGCAGGACACAGATGAGATGATCCATCCTCCTGCCCATCTCAACCCCTTAGTGTGCACCACCAGCACCCTATCCCCATGCCACTTCTTCCCCAAAGAAGCATACAAGGACAACTACAAAATACTAGTTGATCTCATTAGATATCCAGTGTACTAGTTTCCTGTGCACTGAACTGAAATTTCAACACCTCCACCTTAGATGAGGAGGGGAAGGTGTTTGTAGTGCAAATCAGCAGAGCAGCCTAGGGTAACAATGCTTCTCCTCTGTAGATACAGTACAGTGAGTGAGTGTTGCCACCCCAGGACAGAAGTGTGTTATTAGGAGGGGCAACATGGGAAAATAATGGGGGGAAAAGTCTGAAAACAATTATAGCCACCACATATAAGGACCAGTGAAACCACATATAAGGACCAGTGAACTGCAATATATTCGATATAACTGGAGGAATGAAACAAAACATTTTTTCTTGTATGACTATGATGTCAGTGATCACATGGAAAACAGAAATAGGCGAAAGTAACATTGAGATCCTCTACCCAGTCATATATAATGGGACACATCATTGATCCTATGCCGTTGTCACCCATCACTGTCTTCTGCCCTTTGCAAATGATACAGAACCAAATACTGTGAGAACCAGCAGCACAACAGCAGCCATACATATGGCAATTACCCCTCCAAAAGAGATGGTGCTACTTCCGCTAACATCAGAGAACTCTCCTGGATACCCTGCAAGAAGGAAGCACAACATAATTATGATGTTACAGCAGTCAACTGAAATGATCATTATGTATCTGTACTGCCTAGCCAAATCACCCAGGATAATCTTTATTGCTGCAACTTCCTCACAAAGCTCTGATCCCCTATCTTATTACTACTATGTCCTGTAGTGAGGTAGAGGCTGGTGGGAGGAACAGCAAAGCTCAGAGGGGGACCAAAATTGGACACTTCACGAAGTGTCGAATATTGAAGATTCATCAAGCTGTGGATTCTCTTACAGGCAAAGCCTAGTGGTGCGGACAGTGGGAGGGAGGAGTATTAACTGTCTTCCTGATGAGTATTAACTGTCTTCTTTTAATGGGTCACATTTATGAGCATTTTCTAATATGACATAGTCATATCTAAAATGGCCGGTAAAGAATATATAACAGCTATGTTAAAGCTAAATCCTGCTGTAAAGATGAATATGTGCTTTAGTTTACTATTATCTTCATAAATGTCCTATCTTGTTAGAAGACTTACTCCATTCTGCCATGAGTGGTGAAGTCAGGCTGCTATGAGTGATCGTACAGGTGTAGACATTATCATCCATTGGGGTGATGTTCAAGAAGAGCCAGGTGAGGTAGGTGATGTCAGGAAGAGGTAGGGTCACTCTCTCTATCAGACTCTCTGATACTGGCCCCCCATTCTTGTACCACGTCATGGAGATGTTCTTTGGGTAGTGCCCATATGCTTGACAGTTCAACCTGTAAGTGGAATTTGTGATGGGCGTCTGTGTCACTATTACAATTGGTTGCTCTACAGGAAGAGATAAATGGAATGAGAAGACTAAGTATGTTCATAGACAGGATTCTTTTTTATCCAGTTCACCAAAGATCGCCATACAATGATCAATTCAAACTAGCAAATGATGAACAAACCGATTCTCCAACATCATGGAAAAATCGCTCTCTACGGATGTTGTTTACAAAAATGTTCAATGCCAATGAAACAAACTGATGGGTGGTGGAAATGCTGTAAATTCTGTATAAGATCTGGTACATCATATGGCATATACCTTCTGGCTGATTAGTGATTTCAAGAAAAAAAGGTTTCAATTTTCAATCATTGTTTGAATTTGTAAAATCATCTTCTGTACTTCTTTGTTAAAGTGACATTAAACCCTCAGATTTTTTTAACATAAACCAATACTGTAATGTGTGCCTTACTGTAATCCATTGTAGTTTCCCTTCTCTTTGCTGCTCTTCCTTTTAAATCCTCATGTCTTCTCATGCTTGGGGAGAACTTCCCTTTTCAGGTGACTGCCTCTTCCTGTAGTGCTGGCTCAGGTTACAAGGCACACCGTGTATCCATTCCAGAGACAAGGCAGTCTGCTGCAAAACAGAAGTTCTGCCCAGCATGAGAACAGATACAGATTTAAAAGGAAGAGCAGCAAAGAGAAGGGAAACAACCATGGATTACAGTAAGGCACACATTACACTATTGTTTTATGTTAAAAAATCTGAGGGTTTAATGTCACTTTAAAATCTTCATCAAGCCAAATAAATGTTGTCCCAGACGCCCTCATAGAGCAAGTTTCCAAATCTCATAAGCATCCAACAGGGCGTTGTTGGGAGATCAGAGACTAGCTGGTCACCCTATAATGGTGGCTGGGGACTGCAGAAACAATTACTAATTTGCTGAGTGGGGTTAAACACAATGTTGGGGATTTGGCAATTTAACATATACAGACATATAATACAGAAATATGTCATATAATGCAGAAACTGCCATAGGCACTTCTTAAGTTAAATGTAATAATCAATCTCCTCCCTTCTCTATTTGACTTAGCGATAACTGTAGCTGGCACTGAAAGTGATGGCAAATCAAAAATTTTGAGTTGTCACTGGAACAATTACAGAGGACAATTTTCCAATAGTTATGTTCATTAATAGTAATGTTCAGGTGACTACTGTGTAAAGATCCCCATACACCCTACAATTATCGTTCGAAAAACAAATGTGATCGGGTTTTCATACGATAATCGGCCAGTTGATGGGAAGTGAACGATCACAAAAACTGTACAACTGGCTGAATTTCCTCGATCGGTCAGGCTGAAAAACTTTTTCCGAATCGTACGAAAATTGATAAATTAGTGTCGTTTTCATTACGGAAAATATCGGAACATGAACACTGCACATGTGCAAACGAAAATCCGTCGAAATCGGCCAGGTAGTATTGCTACACAGCACGATCAGCCGCACAGTTACGTGCGGCAAAAAAAAGGCCCTGCGTTCCAATGCGGTGGGATTGCAAAAAAAGTTCATGCGTGATTATTTGCGATCCCACCGCACTGGAACGCAGAGAAAGAAAAGGTGGCAACCCTAATCCCGATGAATACCGCCACAAAATGATAGCTTTGCTCCCGAACGTCAACAAAGGGACAGAGCAAGACGTGACATCATGGGACTTCTTCCGTCCATGTGTTCACATTCCTTTAGGGGACAGAGACTTGACACCGAATGTAAACAAATTGAAAACACTTAGGGAGTCATTCACTTAGCTGCCAAAGGCAGCCGAGTGAATAACCGAGCCAAAGTGAAGTGAGCTGAACGCTGTTTGGCTATTCACTTCAGCCTTGTACGGCTGATTTCAGCCGCACATCAGGTAAAATCAGCCGTAAACCGGCTGCCTTGGGCTGCCTTCCATCAGCCAGAACATGCTGTGCATGTTCAGCTGAGCCGAAGTGCAGAAGGAGTTTGACTCAGCTGATCCAACATCTGGATCGGCTGAGCCGAAGCTCCGGCAGCTCACTCGCTGCTCATAGGGTCCGAACTGCAGTAAGTGAATAGCCGAATTCTGCTCGGTACCTCTGAGCTAGTGAGCAGAATAGAAAAAAAGTTAAATGAAAAAGAAAAAAATGTTTACATTTTTTTTTAAATAATAGGAAAATGTAAAAAATATATATATATATATTTTAAAGAAAAAAATTATTTTAAAAAACGGCGCATGCCGACCTGACTGCTTGCGACAAACTCCTGCCGCATAATGAAGCATCTGACAGATGACGGCAAAATAAAAACAATTTCGGTGGAGCTAGCAGTGACATCACCGCCACCTCTGCCCAACCGTTTCCTATTGGCCGGCATCTGCCAGAGTCTTCTAGCAGGTCCCGGCCAATGAATAGCAACTGGGCAGAGCTCCGCCCAGTTGTTATTGTTTAATGACAGATTAGGGTCCCCAGGTCATTTGGAGATGCTGATCTGTCATTACAACTGGGCAGAGCCAGCCATGAGATCACGGCTGGCTCCGCTCAGCTGTCATTTGTGTGGAGATCGGTTGACCTTTCTCAATGCTTCGCCTGTCGCTACGGCTCGGCTGAACCGAAGCATATACGTTGAATACCCCATAGAGCAGCCCTTCGGTTCAACTGAACCGAAGGGCTCAGGCGGCTGAAGTGAGTCGAAGGATCAGCCGAAGCAATGGCTGGATCCTTCGGCTCATTAGTGAATAACCCTCTTATTGTCACTTTGCTGCCACAAACATTCATTCGTAATTATTGTTGAACTCATCCGAATTTAACAGAAAATCTGGATTCGTCTGATTCCAAATAACGGAACAAATTGACTTTCGTACCCAAATCCCATTGGATAAAACAATAAAAAATCTGAAATTACACAAATTGGTACGAGGTGGGGGAGAAGTTGCGTGACCAGGTGGGTGGAGGCATGCCCAGCCCAGCGTCGGAGCGCCGTGTCTGTAGATGCTGGAGGCTACGTGTTTCGAAGCAAAGACTTCTTTATCAAGCCAACTGAGCAGAGTGACCTCATATCAACTCATCAAAACACATAGGATCCTAAGAGAATCACTCCAAACTTCGGCGATGACATCGAGTCACCATTAACTTAATGGTTAGTTTCTACACACCACACATGTGATAAATTTATTCCTGAATCTTCACCTCTCAACCGCTCTTTTCTCTTCCTTCTGGTTCCCAACTACAAAAGTCGGGAGGTGAAACACTCCTTTTGCATCATCATCATCATTATCACGCCAATCCGCAACACCTGCAATCAAACAGGGCCCACCCGTTGGCCTATACCTCCACATTTGCCTGGTTGTTGTTCTTACTTTCTCCTTTTTGTTCTACTGTCACATGTGTCTGAGA